>NW_027281133.1:0-232120 GCF_046629955.1 Centroberyx affinis | reverse complement strand
TACACATTTTGTGGCTCTCCATAAGCAATAGAAACTTGAACATCGTGATCTGGCTTTACTGTTTTTTGTGCACTTTATTTTGTCATTTCCAAATTTTCCAATTAAAAGAATCTAGTTTGAACTCTGTCCTCTCGTTCTTTTAGAATCACATGGGAAAGATCAGAGCTGACAACGTTCTATTCCCTAAAAAGCAACTCGGTAACATTTTGAGCTACTTTTTACTTTTACTTCAGTAGATTTTTACACCAGTACTTTTACTTCTACTTAAGTAAAATATCAGCAACATGACATTGTACTTGATTTGGACATTCTAGGACACTTTCCACCACTGGATCTAACAGAGCTGCAGTACAAAGCATCAACATTATGTATGCAGGACAGCGGTGCTTTTTAAAAAAAATATATATAAATAAATGAGACTGCACTCTGCATTTCTTTTAATACACAATCTCATCCACAGGTCTTTCTGCAGTGTTTTCCCAAAGGACCTGCATAACTCAATCAGTGTTTATATGAATAAAAGGGACAAGTTGTGGATTTCTGCTTCTTGATGAAAGTTTCAAACTACGTCATTCAACTGTGTCAACTTAATGTGAGCAAATGTCTTGAATGAACGAACAGATTGTCAAACCGAGAATCAGAACTATATTTGCAGAGGCTTATAGAAACTCAGCAGGATGAGAGAAGGGAGAGGAACTATCAAGTGTTTTTTTGTTTTTTTTTAGAAAAGGTAATTTCTTATTCAAACCAGTAAAATGAAGCCTGAATGGATGCGTAGAGTCTCCACTCCTCCTGCATTTGCCTTTGTTTTGATAGAGAGGTCCAGTGTAATATCAAAGATGGTCTATGGTAATACTGATAGTCCCCTCTTTGAATGTAAATGATGCGTGTGGGTGTGTGTGTGCGTGCACATGCATGCCTCTTTGTAGTAGGCCTAGCTAAGTGTATGGGTAACACTTTATAATAACCATCATTAATAAATGGTAAATTGATAGTTAATTAAACTTTAGTTAATAGTTATTTTACTGTTAACAAACAATCAACAATCATTAATAATGTTTACTAATTATTAGTAATGCTATAATTTATGTTATTTTATCATTCGTTTGTGTAATATAAAATCATTTGTTTATAAATTATATATTGTATCATAGCTTTTTACCCTTTTTACCGTCTCTTATCAGCTATGATACAATATATCATTTATAAACAAATGATTTTATATTACACAAACTAATGATAAAATAACATAAATTATAGCATTACTAATAATTAGTAAACATTATTAATGATCATTTCATTGTTTGTTAACAGTAAAATAACTATTAACTAATGTTTAATTAACTATCAATTTACCATAGTTACCATTATTAATGATGGTTATTATAAAGTGTTACCAGTGTATGTTATGAATAAGAATACAAGGTTTTAACTAATTCTGATTTTATTTTTATTCTGCAAACAAGGATTCTATTAAAATAACATAAGATACAGATAGAATATAGAAAATTGTGGGATATTAAACATATTGCAAGCGTCAATTCCAACATTCCAAGAACATATTAAGCATAAATATATGAATGAAAAGTATGAAAAAATATGAATTACAGCATTATGAAGATGTTCAAAAAAGAAAAAAGAATGAAAATAACATGAAATATTGTGGAAGTGCAGGGTTAAATGTAAAATAATAAGTATTCCTCATTTCCTAACATTCACTCATTCCTTTAATATACAATCCTTTAGTTATTATTTATTACATATTAACGCATAATAAATAGATTCTAAGTCACTGTATCACTCCACATCACCTGTTAATCACACTTAATGTGTCAAATGCCCTGCTCTCTGCTAATGGAAGTTCATTCATATCAAAGAATTATGTTTCTTTCTGAGCCACAAATCTTTGTAGCGATGGCATTGGCTTGCTAGAAGGTAAACAACAATTTTACAAATGTTGTTACAAAGTGACAATAATATAATTTGAATGGAGAGCTTGTGAAATTGTGATGGGCAAGTCTCATTTTACTACAGCAGAATAAAATGGAGCTAATATCACGTATTTTCACATTTCTGTATTGCGATATATTGAATTTCGATATATCGTCCCATCCCTAATATTGATATATTACAGAGAGTTATAATGTATCCATTCTTCTATTAAAATGCATATGAATGAATTCTCTATAAGTTCTTACTAAATACTGAGCTACTAAACCTTCTCTGTACTAACGAGGTGTATGGTGTGCTGCAACACATGGGAGGTGTTTTCACAGGCGTTTCACAAGCACCTAGATAGAAAGACACAAAAATATTATTTAGGGGTGGGTCAGTGAGTGTGTGTGTGTGTGTGTGTGTGTATGTGTGTGTGTGTGTGTATGTGTTATCTGTACCCATCACTCTTCTTGCTGCTCTCTCTCCCTTTTACTGGCTGGGTTTTCCAGCTCAGTCTGAAGTTAGTCGCCCCCTGGTTAGCAAGAGCTGCGTGTAACTGGAGGATGAGAGAGATGATGCTCAAAGGATTTTTTACTTCCTCTCTCTCTCTCTCTCTCTCTCACACACACACACACACACACACACACACATAATGTACACACCAATATACACACCTGCTGCAGGAGTTGGGCACTGCTGGTCGGATCTTCCATGTTGGCATCAGACTGCACCTTCATCCTCACCACTGTTGTCCACGTTTTGCGAACTGCACAGAGTCATGAACAGCTGATTCAGACAAACACGCACAAAACAAAACATCTCTCCCCATGCTTGTGTGGCAGGCAGATGCACAAACAAGTATGAGTAGAAATGTTTGTCTAACTATGATTTGATTACAGTTGAGATTTGTCACTGATTCTTACTGCCATAACAGAAGAAGGGATACTCCAGGCTGCAGTCCTCATCGCTCCAGACTCCCTGTTTCACCGCTACGGCTGCACAGTTCTCTTTTCCAGACTTGTTGTCAGGTTGTCCAGTTTGCCAGTTTTTTAATTTGTATGCCTCTTTGGTATCCGACCAATACCAGACCAGTGGTCTGGCAAGGCCAATCCATGCTTCTCCACCTTGCGGCAGGTGCTTCTTGACTTGAGTATTCTCTTTCCAGTGTCTAGAGCTAGCCAGATTCGTTTCGTACTCGCTGCAGTACTTTTTGGCGTCTCTCCAGCTCATTAGAGTAGCATTGTAGACATAGCGTTTAGGGTTACTCTTGTCTGTTGAAGAAGAAGAAGAAGAAGAAGAAGGAGAAGAAAAGGAAGAGGTGGAAGACATAGTTATATAGATGTTTTTATTAGGTAAACCTTTTCAATGTACCAAGTGTCAGTATGTACACCTACAATTAAAACAAATAAAAGGTTTCTTCTCAGTACAGTCTTCATCACTCCACTTTCCACTGGAGTCCATGGTCACACAAAACTCCTTGGCATCACAGTTGTCCGGCTGATCGGTGTTCCAGCTGTAAATGCTCGGTTTGCTTCTAAGCGACCAAAGCCAGCCGTCCCTCTTGTCATACAGTCCTATCCAGGCCTCGTCTGCGTAGCCGTCAGTAGGGGCGCTCTTCATTGCGGTGACGTTCTCCACGCTGTCCACCTTGGCCAGTTTAATGTGCTCTCGCCTGCAGTGATCTGCCGCCGCCGTCCAGTTCTTCCTCTCGCTGACAAAATGATACACGTACGGAACGGGGGAGGAGGGCATGAAGAGACCTGAAGAGGGAAAGGATTTGTTGTTAAAGGATTCGTTTTTGGGGTGGCTCTGCAGGAAAAATTTTATAAGACATGGCAATCATTTCTGACGTATATGAAAACGAAATTGAATGAATTAATTCTTATTCAGACCAAATTACAATGTAGATCAAGCTTGTTTTCCAAACCAAAACAGCTTGCTGCCATTAGCAGACGGCACCAAAGTTGACAAAACCACACTTGCACATGATTAGAATTTCAACAATTTATTTGTAATTTAATGTTGAAAACTTGTCAAAATCAATACGACCTGAGTCCATTTCAACCTGCTGTCATGATGCTTGGTTTGTTTACGTGATGCTGGGCGCATCCCGGTGCGTCACACGAATATCCAGCGCATTTTTTTGACGCAATTATATTTACTGTAGTGTCCGAAATTTCGTTTGGTCGTTGCCCATATAGTTCACTATATGATAAACACTACATGGGGAATAGTGAGTGAGGGAATGAGTGAACCATTTCGAACGCAGCATTAGCCGTTTCACATTTACATAAAGTTGAGTTCTAGTCTAATTTATGCAAATCAGGGGCGTCCAGTGCGACTCGCCGCCTCCCGAAACTCCCGAAACTTGTGTACAAACTCTTACTTTTCATTTTCAATCTAAAATGAAGACAGATTCAGCAGCTACACGGCTTATTTCTCGCCTCAGAAACACATTTCGGTGAACTATTTTCATAATATAGTTTCCAAACAAGCCGCCATGTTTTTCCAGTTTGAAATCAGATACCAAGGACGGCCCAACGAGTGAAAGCGTTCGTCCAATCGTTAAAAAAGAACCCTGATTGGCTCAAGGAAGAACTAAAATTACAGCTCAAAACAGAGTGATTTGCAACTCATTGGCCCAGATGGGGACGTCATCATTGTGGCGGACGACATGTTCACTGCTGCTTGTTTTGACTCGTCTAATCCCTTTGCCTCATACACAGTGCTGACCTAGCCTACTTTTCACTGTCAAAACAGGCAGTTCAGTCTGGCTCCAGGCTTCTTGTTAGTTTAGTTGATGTGATTTCTCATCCATCTGTTAGTCACATGATCATCTTACCTGCAAGGAGGAGGATCACAAACACAATTGGATCCATACCTACTTGGATTAACTGTACAGGAGAGAAAGATGCAACATGGAGGAAAAAAAACAGAATTAACAGACATTATTCCAATTGGCACATTAAAAGACACTATGTCAATGTCACAGACTTTGAAATTATAAAAATATTGTTAACGAATAACATTTCATCAGCCTCATATCCTCCTCCACACATTTAGAAACAAATCTATCTTATGATTTTATTCACTTTTCCTGATTTGAACAACACACACCACAACAATCTTTGTCAGATAACTAGTCCAGTTATCTATCTATTTGCACACAGCCAGTTCCCCGGTGAACCTCCATGATGGCAGCAGCCGTGTTTGCTTGGAGAGATTGCCTCTATATTTTTCTAGGAGAAGCTTTGTAAATAGCATCTGACAGAGTGTCAGCTGAGGACACGTTCATGTCTCTGTGTTTTAGGGGAGGAGTTAGCCGGTTGCTGTGTTGAGGGCGTAAACACCCTTTTAGCAAGGAAATAAGAAATAATGGTAACACTTTACAATATCGGTACATTAATTAAGGGTCAGTTAATGCCTAATAATGTTTAATAAGCATTAACTGACCCTTAATTAACAGTTAACTAATGTGTCTGGTAATCATTTACTAATGGTGTTCATGTTAACTAAGGTATTAATTTATACATTATTTAATAGTCATCTTTATAAACTATTAAATAATGTATAAATTAATACCTTAGTTAACATGAACACCATTAGTAAATTACACATTAGTTAACTGTTAATTAAGGGTTAGTTAATGCTTATTAAGCATTAACTAACCCTTAATTAATGTACCCTTATTGTAAAGTTTTATCAAAATAATAGATGAAGAAATAGATAAAGAAATAATAGAAATCTTTTAAAAGGAATGTATAGAAGTGGGCTATATGCTGTAATATTTACCATATGGGATGATTCAAGTTTCTGGGTGGATGAATGCTATTTAAGCGCAAAGTCAGCATTCCTCTGAAAGTCTCTCATTTGAAAGCTAATTTTCAGACGTAGGTTTTTTAGCCTGTTAATACCCAGGGACATAATATTACATTTTTTCAAGAATGTTGTATAGAACGGGGAATTGTCACCTAGGGCTGGGCAATAATAAAAAAAAATTAAAAAAACAACATTATCGTTTATCGTCTTTCAGTGGAATCATTTCGTGATGATATGAAGATAGTATCGTGCCACACATGATGATGACAAGCAAATTTTACTTAAAAACTAATATAAGATAAAATGAGGTATGGTAGGAATATTATTTGAAAATTTCAGTTTTGTTTGACACCACACCTAACATTACCATTCGGTTCAATGAGATGAACATTCATTTGATTATTTAACGTGATTTTGCATATGTGAGCCATATCGTGATATATATTGATATCGAGAAAAAGCCTTATGATTATCATGATATTGATTTCAACCATATCGCCCAGCCCTATTGTCATCTAACCATTTTGTATTTGCATTTTTTTTGTTTGATTTAGAAAAGATCAGCTCCAGTTATTTGCATTTTGATTTAGCCTGATACTGTGATTTGACACTGATTTGTGTAATACCAATGCACTCATTCAAATTTACAACTGCAACACTCTTTCAAATATATTAACATTACTCCCATCGGAGAGATGTGCAGAATGAAGAACCCTAAAGATATTTTTATCTGTAATTTTGACAAGCTGCATAAGATTAAATTGTATTTTGATTCTGCAAGATGAGCGTTTCTACATTTAAGTCAAAGTTTAAGTTAAATCTTTCTAACAAATACTCATGTACTGACTGAAGCTAGATATTAAAGATGTTATATATTAAGAAGATGCCCACTTACCAAACATGAACTTTCTTCAGCAGTCAAACCATGAGTAGCGCTCCGTCCTCTGCAGTGTTTGGGTGCTTCCTCTCTATTTCAGGGTGTCTTATCACAGGTAATATGCAAAGCAATATGATTTGCAATTGTCTCATTTTCCTTGGAAGGAAACAGCCAAAGTCTCTAATATGCCTGGAAAGGAAGTGGGTGGATGAAAAACAATTTGACTCACCCTTACTTACCTTATACACCTGATACAGCATGGTAGGATCCCTCACTTTGCGTAGGCTACAACACTGGTACATTTTAATCTATAGGATTATTTCAGGCAAATTACCTATTTACTTGAGCCAGAAGTTTTTATTTTTGCAAAGCAGTCTTAATCTTAGGTTGCACAAATGGCTTCAGTTTAAAGCCTTCTAGCAGAACAGAGGTTGGCAAATCAAGCCTGTTCTGCTACGGCCCTTGGTCCTGGAACGATTTGCAGTCCAATCTCAAACTTGAGACCCTTATCTCTTTAAATGATTTTAAACTTAGAATAATGGAAGTGGTCACTGTTAGCTGCAGTTGCTTCAACTAACAAACACATGACTAAATATTGCTGCCTTGTTTTTGTTTATGCACTGTATTATGTAATGTATTCTTGTCGTACCTATTGTTGCTGATGTGATTTTGTGTTGTTGTCCTGTTATGTGTTTGATGCTGTTTGACCCTGTCTTGGCACGGTCTCACTTGTAAAAGAGGTTTTAATCTCACTGTGCCTTCCTAGTTAAATAAAGGTTACATATATGTACTGGCCAAAAAAAGATGGTCCTTCCCTCTGGTAAAGTCTGAACTAAAGAGTTTCATGATCTTAAATATTTGTGAGTGACAGTGTGATGACAGTCACAGAAATTTGCCCAATTGAGATAGTTCAGCACAACTTTGTTCTCTATTTGCATATACACTAGACCAGTGTTTCTCAAATGGGGGTACTATAGTACCCCTGGGGGTACTTTGAAGGACTGCAGGGGGTACTCGGAAATTTCTAAAAATGTATTTTTTAAAATATTGGTTATGAACAATTGTAAAATAATGCCACCTTAATAAGAATTAAATCTGAATGTGATGAATAATTTTGTAATAAAGACAAGTTCGCCATACGTTGATTTACTGTTCTCTTTAATGATACATGCTGCATGGAGAGAAGTTCATCATAGCAAAGGGAATGGTCCAGTTCTCTGAGGGTCAGACTAACAGGTTTATATCTTCAAGGACAGCCACCTGCAAGCCCCCCCCCCCTCCCAGTATCTCATAATGGTGTTTGTGCGGATGTTGTATAAGTGGGTCTCAGGAACAATAGGATCTTGTCTATACATGACAGTCATAAACCCTCACATGGAAAACACATGAAAGCACATGATGAGCTCATGATAATCAATACATTGGAATAGTACATATTTTCTCTACAGAATACTAACATACAAATTTGATCAATCTTTCCAATACGAGCTTATCACTTTAAGGCCAGCTAGCTACGGTAGCTATGTCAGTTGATGTTTTTCTTCTTATCTGGCCACAGCCTACAGATGAAGATTGAGAGATCCACTCTCACACAGTTTTGGGTGTGTGTGAAGAAGGAAAACCCTGAGCTGGGAGAGAAAGCTTTGGAGCAGCTGCTACCCTTTGGATCCACTTATTTGTGCGAAACATCCTTTTCTGCAGTGACCCAGATCAAAACGAAGCAAAGAAACAAACTGTCTGGAAAAGAGCCTGATCCCTGCAGCTGCCTCCTGCCACCCAGAATGACAAACATCAGAAGTGAAGCACAAGCTCATGTTTCTCACTAAACTGTAAAAGTGTTACAAAAGTAATTGCACCTCCATTTAATGTCTGTGTTTACTCATACATTATTTATATTAATTTATCTTTTTTTCTCTCCCCAAAATGATTTGTGCTGGTGAAATGGGTACATGGCTATATCTGAAAGGGGGTACATTCGTAATAATAGTTTGAGAGCCACTGCGCTAGACAATTCATCTTGTATCATATATCATATTACAGTCCGATTTTCTGCATTTTTGTGTACTGAATATTTTTCAGAGCTTCAATCAAAACCTATTATTAGATCAGTGTGTGAATCCATGTGTGACGTTGTGAATAAACTGCCATTAATATCATAATTATTATTATTAACTGCAAATAGCTCAATAGTTTCTTCACTTAAAGTGGTGAAAAAGTACTGAAATCCATTACTGAAGTATAGCCATACCACAATGGAAAAATACTCCTTTAAAAGTAAAAGTCCTAGGCTACATTCAACATTTGACATAAGTAAAAGTATATGAGTATTAGCAGTAAAATGTACTTAAGTATCAAAAGTAAAATTCTCAAGTCTGAATTCTCACCCTGTCAGAGTGTTAAATTATTGAAGCATTAACCTGTAAGAAGTATTTTAATACCTGTAAGAAGTATTTTAATGTTGTCGGTCTATCTGCTCCATATACTGTTGGGGAGTTTAAACTCTAACAATGCAACATATTTTATGAGCTTTTCATATATTTTGCATGTAAAACCTTATTCTGCAAAGTAACTAGTAACTCCAGCTGTCAGATAAATGTAGTGGAGTAAAAAGTATAAAGTCTCACAAAATGGAGATACTCAAGTAAAGTGGCTGTACCTCAAAATTGTACTTAAGTGCAGTACTTGAGTAAATGTACTTAGTTACTGTTCATTTAGTTACTTAACCCTAATCTAATTTTAATTCCCACCACATTCACAACACAACGCGTCTGACTGGAAGTTGATGTTACCACTAACATTTCACCATGACTTTCTCACATTACCACATTCACAATATTCACAACATTCACATCCTGACCCGTCTCTGAGCGGAGGGTGACATTGAGTTGTGACCTGGATTTGAATGTCAGATATATTTGGATAGATTTGAATGAAGTTTGAAGTTTGCAACTCATCTGTTTGTCTTTCAGCGTTCAAGTTCAAGACTTCAGTGTCTCTGATGGGAAAACCGGAGTGCAGCAACCACACAATACATAACCACAATTGTTAATGATTGATGAAATAACAGAAATATTTACAACCCATTAAGGGAGAGCAATGGATGGAGCAGTAGATCAATTGAATGAGCAGGAGAATGAGAGTGTGTCTGTTACAGAAAAGTGAGTTTAAATCAGATCTTCAATCTGATTTATTCTGTGGTTTCCTGAACCTATGAGTCTGCTGAATGATAATGATCTTGTTTTTCTTTTTTTTTAACGGTACTGTTGAGTCACTCTTTTCCACACTCAGGTGTCCAAATCAGCTTCCTTTGGAGAAGATGAGCTTTCTTAACAAATGTAATCTATGCTGAGCCTTCTCATAGTGTCAATGTTAAAATTAAGATTTAGTCTACACTCAGTGATATTCTGAGGGCTTTCTGTGCATCCTCAGTTGTTTTTGGTGTGTATATCATGTATCTCTGTTCACTGAATTGGATATTTGGCTCCTACTATAACTTATATTTTGCTGATATACATATCAGCAAAATATATAATATATAATAGTAGTTTTTCAGACCCACTCTTGCTTTTCTAAGAGCAAGTATCGCTCGTTTTCAAATGGTGCATATCTCAATTAGGAACGAAACTCTTCATTTATTAGTTCTGTTGATAAGAAATACAGTTCAAATGAGTTTTCTTGTTCTTTCTGTGCTGTGTGGCGGTGCAGCTTGAAGTCAGTTAACCCCTGAGGTAGAAAAGTCTGCATGTAGCCGGGTTAATAAAGTATGACAGAAACGATAATCATAAAAGAGCCCCAGAGCTGGATGACACTCATTCCACTGAGACGACCCGACACATCAGTAAAATAATCAAAATGAGAAAGCAGTGCAGCCTCAAGTCTCACAGAGGGAGACTTTGGTGAGAATGTAGCTTTTAAGTTAGTAATTTGTCTGATAATTACTAAAGTGAAAAAGACTTTGTAGGAGCAAAATTGATTTGAAATGTATTGCAGGTGAATAAGGTGATTTGACTCTGTGAACCATTTATATTCTGCATGAATTTGCAAAAGTAAATAAATTGATAAGAAATATAAGATGGAGGCATCATATTGGTTTCTCAGGGTTTTCCCTCATGCTTTTTCATGACTAACCCAGCTGTTATAGGCAAACAGGCTAACAGCCCCACCTGGTGGAGGAGCACAGTCACTGCAGCTCTGAAGACATTTTGAGGTCTAATTGCCTTGAAACAAAAAATGTAAAAGCCTCCATGAGGTGAGGACATGCCTGCAAACTCATCTTCACTCACCCCAATGCTTCACTATCAGGAGAAAAATACAAAAACTACACAGCAAATGCTTCACTTGTATTTATTCATACTATAACATATTCATATTTCTATGTTCATGAGAGATATACAGTTATTTACATATTGCAATATTGCCAGTAGAAGAAACAGATTTCAACAAAATGGATGAGAAATATAAGCTGCAAATTCAGTGCTATGCTGAAAGCCCAGAAAGTTTGGATTCAAAACAAACCAAAAAAAAAAAACATGGTGTCATAAAAACTGGAAAGTGGGAAATCGGCGAAAACACTGCAGCGTGATTGCATTTTACATGTAGCCTATACATGATGGTGTGTCACAGTATGCGTGGCTTCTGAGTTAACGAGGTTGGCGGCAGCTCCTAAACAACATGTGCAAATGTAGTGTTGCTTAAAATGATCGACTCCCCGGAGTTATGAGGCAGTGTATAGGCAGGTGACTGGGACTTGCACACATTTAAAAAAAAAAAAAAATGGACAAAAATAGAACACTATACACACAAACAACAGTTGAAACAACATTAAACCAACGCTTTCCCGAGGCAAAAGGGGGGAGAGGACCCAGGTACAGTTGTTCGCTTAAGGATAGCCATGCATTAGCAGCGATCGTCACACATTCTTTTTCGATACATTATCTAATAGCTTGCCTGTCTCGCCGACATGTATCAGTCAAAATATTGGACCAAATAAACATGCGGTATTATACTGTATATACTGTTTGTCACATTCACCCCGCTCATGAGCGAATACACTTTGGAATTAAATGGCTTTTGGAGGAAAAAATAAAAGCAAAAAAAGACTAATTGGTTTCTGCTCTATATCATTTGATAAAGCCAGTTAAGTACTCTTCTTGCTCTTGAACATAGAAAAGTGCCTCTAACTCTGCGAAACTAAGGAACCTCGGACACACGTGCACTCTGCGTGTGTTTTGTGTGCAACAAGCTCAAGCTATCGATCTCTTCTATAAATACAGTACATGTCATATTCTTCTTCTCTTCAGACCCTCGTCCGGTCTACTTAACAAAAATAGAATAAAAAATAACTTTCGATACATTCTAGAAAGAAAACACGCAATTTGGGGGGGGTTGGTCGAGTGAGGAGGGTGAAGGGAATAAGATGTTCTTGTCAAAGTCATAGGTGGAGGGTGGGGGTGGGGGGGGGGGGAGTGGGGGTGGGGGGGTAGAGACGCACCCTCAGGAAGCTTTTGTTTTTTTTAAGGGTGCACTTTGAAGGAGAGCAGTTCCTCTGAGTGCATGTTGTTGAGGGAACGCAGCTCTGGAAGCTTGAGCAGCAGCTTGGTGAAGGTGGTGGCCGCCTCGTCGCCGTGGTTCTGCATCACCAGGTTGCGCAGCGCCCGGATCAGATTGTCCTGCAGGGCCTCCACCGAGTTCAGGTCCCGGATCCCAGAGCGATCTGATCCCAGAACAAGAAGAGGGGGGGAAAAAAGGTTAAAACACTGGAGAACAACGCTGGGTAGCAGGAATAGTATTAGTGGTAGCAGTAACGCAGTGTCCGAAATGAACTTTGTTTTGTTTTACCAGCCAAATGAATATAATTTTCCATTTAAAATTAATACAATTTTCCATTTAAATATGCCACCCTACCTGTTTTCAATGCTATTTCATGTACACACACACACTGTTTAAGTTAGAATGTGTCACATTTTGATATTAACCCTCAACTAACATTAGACTAGTTAAACATCCAGGCAGCGGAGAAACAGAAGTTTAGATAAAGCTGCTTTGTGTACAGCAGTGTAACAGGCAGCCAATCAGGAGCCAGTTTGATACAGAGTCATTTGATTGGCTCACGGTTAGAGAGTGTGTTTGGTGGACAGCAGGGACAAATTTTGAGAACATGCAAATGATGATGATCAACAAATTTTACTGGCATTTGGTGCCTGGTTTGTGTTCATTTCGGACACTCTAGTAACGACAGTATTGGTAAAACAACAAGTTTGTTGTGGTAGTAGCAGTAATAGTAGAGCTATATTTGTTTTCTGTCCATATAGACGTTCTGACAGAGAGAAGTGTCTTTCCGATGCGGGCGTGCTTACCGGCAGAGACGAGCACCACGGCGGTGAACAGGCTCATTTCGTCCTGGTCCAGCCGCAGCGCCGCCAGCTTCTCGCTGAACTCGCACATGGAGTTGAGCAGCTCGCCGGCGCCGAGCGACCGCAGCGTGTCCAGGCTGTAGCGCTTGCCGCTCAGGAAGGTCACCGTCCGCTCGGCCATGTTGAACAGGGAGGCGAAACGCACCATCAGCACCTGGGAGACGAGAGAGAGAGAGCGGAGGAGGGTGGAGAGAAGGGGGTTTAGGGTTAGGCTATGACTTGTTGAATCACAAAAACCTGAAAAAATTTTAATTAAATGTTTAATCAGTTCAATCGTGACGACCTCAGCCTGCTAAATTCTTCATGGAATGCGCTTTTATCTCCTCTGACTCATACACACTCATACACAGTTTCATCTCTCCCACACACACACACACACCCACCCACCCACAGGTCGACTGAATTTTTTAAAGGGATCATCAAAAGAGATGGCACCGCAGGGAGCACAGAGGGTGTGAAGAAATGTCAGACGCCCGGTGCATCCAGAGTTTAACACAGATACTGCAGGGCTTCAACACTGAGCCGTGCCGTCTTTTAGAAGATGATTTATAAAGAGCCAGATCGCACAGCCAACATTCCTCCCGTGTTGCCCCGGGCGACACACCAAAGAAAGTAAAGTATATTGGCCACTGACGCCCAATGACGCACAGTCAGTGTCAGTTTGCGTTGTGCTGCTTTCCCAACATCACAGATGCCATCAAACACACATCAGCTTCAGAGTTTATAAGATCAGGAACGTGTGATGCAGATGTGGCAATATGCGCAAGTGCAATAAGAAATGCAGTTGGAGAATGGTTTGTGTTGGTCGGTTGAGAAGAAAATTTCCAACACACCAATTGTAAGGACAAAGAAGGTTTTGAATAAACTCTTGCTCAAGCAAAAGCACGCCCAAAAATTCGGAGTGTGTACATGGAACAGTTGACGTCTGAATAGGAACAGCTCCGATGTGTGTATCTCAACCCGCGTACTACCGATCTAATTTTATGCAGTCTGAATCGGGCCCATGGAGAATTTGTGAAGTCTCTTTCATTTCCATTCAAACTGTTATCAGAGCAAATATTAGACGGCACACACAGCTGACTGTTCGGCTCGCTGGGGAAAGCCACAGCCGATGCTGTATTCAGGGTATTTGAAGAGGATGCCTTGTTTGACTTCAAAGCGAGCACAAAATAACAAGACGTGTTTAGGTTCTGCCTGTTTGCCTTCTCACCTCGAAAGTCCCGGCTTTCAGCAGGCTGACTTGGTCGTGCTCGGAGAGGTCGCGGAAGTCCGGGATTCTCTTGGCGAAGTCGACCACCTCCCGCACGGCGGGGGTGAAGCTCATGGAGAACTCCTCCCAGATCTCCTGGCTGGGCTTGCGGGGGTCCACATAGGGCGAGGCGTTCATCGGACACACCTGGACAAACAGAGAGACAAGCGGGGGTCCGTCAGGGAGAGGAAAGACGCCTTCTCTTGCTCCGCGGACTGAAATCGCTGGAGTGATGTTATGATTATTTCGAAATGGAAAAAATACCAGTTTAAGAAATGTAATATTATCTCCTTTTTTTTTTTTTTTACCAAATTTTTACAACATACAATCAGTTAAAAAGGTAAACATAACATAGCAGAAATATGATGTGCAAAAGAGGTTGACATTGAACTTAGTATAAAGTTCAGCTTAGAAAAAATGAATAAATAAATAAAAATAACAAATTAAAAATAGTAATAGACAGTAATATTATCTCCTTTAGCAAACTATTGACCTGTAATAGCTGAACTGGTCGATTTAATGAACACTCACCAGGTGTGCTCTGTTGTCCACACTGTTGCTTGGTCCATTGTAACCAGTAGAGGCAGTTTGTGTATTGAAGCCATGCTGCCTTTGCTGAAGGCTGCGGCTGTCTTCTGATGGTTCACAGCTAGGGGCGCTGTGTAGCTGCTGCTGCTGAGGCTGCTGGTAAACTCCCCTCTCTTCCCTGTAGGCGGCGTTCGTGACGTGTTGGCTGTTGCTATAGGAACTGTGCTGGTAACCTCCGATGACTACGTTGTCGTTCCAGCAGCTCCAGCTCTCCTGCTGCTCCTCCATGCGGCTGTCGCTGCCCGTCTCCAGGGCGACGGGGGCCGGCGAGGGCGCCCCCTGGCTCTGTCTGAAGGCGTCTCGGTGCTGCCCCGTCACCCTGACGACGGAGGCCTCGTCCTCGCCGCTGTCCGACCCGCAGGAGGAGGCGGAGCTGGAGTTGGTGTCCATGGAAACCACGGATTCGGAGTCCCGGGGGCACCGCGGGGAGGAAGGGTTGGAGCAGGACGGCGAGGCGGAGGAAGAGGAGGAGGAAGACGAGGGCGAGGGGCTGCCGTCGTTGGGCAGCGGCGGGCTCTGGTGGCCGTGCAGCATGCTGTGCAGCTGGCTGTTGTTGCTCATCATGTTGTTCATGGCGTTCTGCATCTCCAGCAGCATCCTCTGCTTTTCCCTCTTTGGGATGCGGCCAAATCTGACAGCTGAAAGCGGATGAACAGCCATTAGCCTGCATCAAGACTATATGGACTTTATATTGAATACAGTTGAATACGCTTTAATTGTTAGATCGCCAACGTTAAAAGCAAACCCTAAACTTCTATAAAATCTGGTAAAATCCAATAATAAAAGCAGCCATAGAGCTCCACAAGAAATGCCAACATGAATTCATCTTCCCCTGACAAAAGCCCTCTTTGTGTTCTTTCCTCTCTGCCTGATTTCTGCTAAACTCTAGACTTGTTTTTTTTTACAAAAACCGATCCTAACTTAGCCGAACGCAAAGCGCCTTTTCCTCACCGTCTCTGGACATGCCGACGGCCAGACACTTCTTGAAGCGGCACTGCTGGCAGCGGTTCCTGTTGATCCTCATGATGGTGCAGTTCTCCATCTTTAGACACTTCTTGTACTGGATGTTCTGCTGGATGCTTCTCCTGAAGAAGCCCTGAGGAACCCCAGACAAGATAACCAGGTGAGCGGTGGCCCGGTGAAGTAGGCACAGGCCGGGGATGTGAATGAATGAAAAGTGGGCCGAAAAGGGAACACGGCATTCCAGGGAGGGTCTGAACCCGTCTCACCTTGCAGCCCTCGCAGGCGTGGACGCCATAGTGGAAGCCCGAGGCCACGTCGCCGCACACCTTGCACAACAGCACCATGCCGTTGATTTCTGCCAACAGAAAGATAACCAGTGAATCACGTTCCCCAGATTGTTTCGATTACGCAAGATATCTAATTAGCTCAGTGATTCTCAACCCTTTTCATTTCAAGGACCCCTAGTTTAGTCCATATTAGAGCCACGGACCCCCATTTGATGAGATTTTTTGTCTCTCGGACCCAAATCTGGGAATATTTTTATTGTCAGATATGATTTTGTCCAGAATCCCATGACTATCTGTATTGTAGGTAGAGAGATAACAGAAAAACTATGATCAAAACAGTCATTCTTCTACATTCTCTAAGTGTGTTAACTTCTTGTAAATGAAATAAAGCTGAAGTTTAACAATTCATCAATTTGCTGGGGACCCCCTGGAACCCCCTCAAGAACCCCTGGTGGTCCCGCGGACCCCACGTTGAGAACCACTGAATTAGCTTATTCTTATGAAGCTGGTAACTCCGCTTACTGGTGATGCTGCTCTTGGTGGACGTGGAGGAGCGGCCCGTCTTCTCCGTGCCGTTGCCGCGCTGCTTGGCCGGCAGGGCGATGTCCACCACCATGCCCACGGCCCGGCTGGGCAGCGAGGGGCGGGGCGGGGTGGGGGAGGTCGACAGGTAGCCGCCGCCGCCGCCGCCGCTGCTGCTGGGGCTGGTGCTCATACAGGACTCTGGGCTGGAGGCGGAGCCCGAGGAAATGTAGGCTATGACTCCTCCTGTGGAGAGGGGGGGGAGAGACAGAGACGTGTGTTATAGCAAATGAATGTAAAAATAAACAAAAAAAACATCTTCTCCACCTTTTCTCCCTGTTTATTTACCTAGCACTCTCTATCATACTTGAGGTTTTGACTTATTCTCCTTTCCTTAGTATTAGTTGCTTGTAATGTTTGCAATAGAGGAATTTAAGCATATTCTCTTGTTCACTGTTACTTTGGATTATAAATGTCAGCTAAATGCTTCAAATGTATATGAATGAACCATGAAGTCGAGTGAAAGCACAATTCAATGTTTGGTATCTCGGCACAACCAACAGCTTGTTTTGCTGTAAATGGTGAAATCGATATATATATATAAACAATAAAACGCAAACAGCTGATCCCCAGTGTTTGACTAAAACTTTAAAGTGTATAAACTTTATCTTTATACACTATAATTTATTTATTTAGTGTGAGCCAGCAATGAACAGAGAGTTAAAGTTTGAACCAGAATTTAAAAAAAAAAAAAAAAAAAAAAAAACCTTCACATGCAAACAAACAATAAAACCATTGGCAGTACAGTGAGTCTCCTTGACACGCCTTTCCAGCAGCAGGAACACTATCTGAGTGTGTGCTTTCCTGGTTGGGGCTATGCATTGCCGTGATTGACCTGCTTTATCACCTCCGGAGCCTTCTGGTTGGATAACACTTGTTACATAACATGCCTGGGTCTCTATGCTATGGGAGCGTGCTCCGCTGACTGACTGTACAGCCAAACACAGGCTCTCAGACGGTGTCACTTAAAGCACCGGAGCAGCGTCACAGTTGTAGGAGAGGGGGGGGGGGGGGGGGGAGAAAAAAAAAAAACCCAAGCGAAAACATCCACAGTTTGATTATGTAATGAGAAAACAATTCCTGGGACAGCGTTCTAGCAGGAATTCACAGTTAAAACCTTTGTTGATCCTAGGCCAGACATTATGAAATTGAGGAATTGTGAAGAAGCTTTATATTAAAAGTCTTATTTTTTTTTTATAAGGAGAGGAGCAAAAACAAAGACATGGTCATTAGGGCGAGGGGTGGGAAGGCTTGCATGTTGCCTGTCCTCTTTTTTTGATGTGTCTTATTTTTATCTTTAATGTGAAACACTTAACCCTAACCACACACACACACAGGAGCTTAAAATACCTAACAGTTCACTGAAGTCACTAATATAAACTACTGAAGAGCACAAATGGGCCAGCGGTCGCCTGGAGCCAAAGAGAGGCAGGCTTGTGACCTAAAGGTCGGCGGTTTGAATCTCTGTGGTAAAGTGTGGGGTGGGGGGAGTGACTGAGAAAGCTCTTCCTCAACAACTGCTGCCGAGGTGCCTTGGGGCAAGGCATTTAACCCCCAGGTGTGACTGTGTAGATCTGAATCAATGTGAGGCAGGGCAGTGATGGAAAAATACCAAGTGTGCTTGGTCAACTCTCCATGCATAAATAAAGGTTAAAAAAACAGACATTGTAAGTCCCTGTAGGGGTATTAGTTTCTTTTTTCCATTAGTGATAACAAATAGTTTTTTTTTTCCATTTACTGTAACACTGCAATACACTAAATTTAGTGTTCCCTTACAACCACAGCAGATGATTACCTAACCTAAACCATGACTGTTCTCTTTCACATCCCACCCACACGTGGACCTGTCATGTATTCCTGTGAAAGGGAAGGAGAAGAAGGGAGCCAGAGAGAGAGAAAAAAAAGAAAAAAATCTAGGTCACCCGCTACTGTCTCTCCTCGTCTCACGTGGACCTTGCAGTCTAGCCATGCGCTCGGCGTACTGTGCGAAGGATTATGCAACGTTGTTGCGTCACGGCCAATGGGAGCGGAGCACTGCCGGAGCGTGCACGCACGGGCTGACTCCGCTCGGCCAATCGGAGGAGAGTTCCTGGGCAGCGTGTACACACCGGGCACATGGCTAGGCTACGCTGTCCATGTGAGAGCGGCCGGGGAAGTGGAACACTGTTGTTGTGTCAAATGTAAATGTCGCCGCGACGTAGCGCCCGCACTGGCACTCCTAACCCCGATTTACAGCACGGCGACCGGGGCTGCAATAACGTGTTTTACGGCCGGGTTGATCGCTTGTGATGTAGTAGATTAATTTTTAAAAAATGTGTGCAAACTTTATGACCTGCAATCGATGATTACAAATGAGGCATCACAGCAAAAAAAAAAAAAAAAAAATCAATGACATTTTCAGGACAGCATTCATTCCTGCGCCGCCCCCCGACCCCATTTAAAAACCCTCATCTTCTTATAGCTTGCATCGGTTTTTATATTATTTACAATTATGCACACTGTGAATTCATGTCATAGAGGTTAATGTCAGTTTATAAAAAAAAGGTGGGTTAACTCTTTTTCTGCAGCTGATTTCAATGGGTTTGCCTTCCTCTAGTCCCCTGTTACAGCCCAATTAGCGAGATAGGACATAATAAAACTTTAAATACACATTTGTAATCGAGCACTGGGGATGAATGAGACCTTTGTAGAGGACACACTCTTCCCCTGTCGGCTCTCCCAATGTGAAACTATCACTGCAACAACTTGCTGCACAGTCAATGCATGCAATGAAACACTGTAAACCCCCCTGCATTCATTTTTTTCTCTCTTTTTTTTTATGTAGCAATCATTAGAAATGTTTTCTCGTCTTACCAGGCTTGGCTGTTCCAATATCTTCAGGCATCACCGGTCCGGAAATCTAGCTTCTTCAGACAAAAAAAAAAACAGCAACTTCTTCTGCTGGACTAGATTCAGCTGGCTGTCACGACTTCGCCAGTTTCACCGGAACAACCAGAGTCTCTAAACTTGGCGAATCTGTGCTGCAAGTCGTGCGGGTTGAGAGACTCTGCTGCCGAAGCGCATAATCAGGTTTCTGTTTAGGAGATAATCACAAGTCCGGGTCGGTGACTCATTAGAAGAGCAAAATCCAGCGTTTGAATTTAAATATCAGCGGAGTGTTTTCTTTCCGTCCCCTCAGTAAAAACGCACTGTGCTCGGTGTAGAGCGAGACGCAAGTGTGGGGAGGAGGAAAAACAATCTTTTAAGAGCCGAGTCGAGTGGAGGAACTCCCCCTTGTTGTGTGTGTGACTCCGGGTTAGTCAAGAGAACTAAATGTTCTCAATAGTGGCCTGCCCATGTGACCCATTTCTCGGCCACGCCCCCTCCGCCCGGCCGCTCGAGAGTCACCAGGCTCGTTTGAGATGAGCAAGTCCTGCGCAGTGGTTTTGACCAGCGATTTGCTCGCTTGGTCCGTTGCGTGATGGTTAGAAAAGTTGGCCGACTTGCTCCCACCGCCGACCCGACTTTTGCGAGCCACGGGAATCCCGCGGGACCGAGGCCGGCTCCACGGATGATGGGAAACACCTCGAGCTGAGCGCGTATTGGTTCATCACAGTTGTATCAGACACAGTGAAATGAAGAGACTTAAGTTTTTATATCTACTCCAAGATGTCACTCCATGAGCAGCTCATATACCATTTTATTAGAACGCTATGTAATATTTCCCATACATGCCACCTGTAATGCCTACATTAAAATAAAAATAAGTAACGTGAAGGGCTGGGTTGTTAAAGAACAGTGAGTGTTGGGGCGGTAATGTAATGCACCTTTTAAATTGTTTATCAACCGCCGTTAAACAAAACTAAAGAAGAAGAAAAAGAGCAGCGAGTGTGCAGTCGGGAGTTTTCGCTTGTCGACTCCTCGCCTGGCTGCACTCGGCTCCTCTCGTCTATTTTGCAGGCGTGCAGGTAGTCATCTCAAACGCATCCACTTTAACCCAGTGACACACTTTCAGGACACCGGGGCGGGCGGGCTGGTGGGGGGGGGCGGAGCCAAACGCGCTGCGAACGTAACCAGGGTACAGCGGTCACGTTGCAGCAGCGCAGCAGCAGGCGGAGGGAATGATGACGCGTTCGCGGTCAGGACGGCAGAAACGAAAGAACAGCGTGACATCTCACGTTGCTACAACTTGAGGAGGCGTTCACGTGTTTTTCTAGTCGGAAAATACATGTGCTTGTTTTGTGAATTTAAATTCAGCAGATAGTTTGGAAAGAGTGGGTGCCCCAAAAAAAAAAAAAAAAAAAAAAAATGGCAGAGCAAACAAGAAAAATACAAAACAGTGGCAGGGCTTCTTTGCATGCAAAAAAACAAAAACAAAATCACTTTAATAGAATTGTGTCCACATGTAAAAAAAATGAACAGCAGTGGCACATCTTCCAAAGTCAACAACAAAATACCACAAAGCATCCAGGTACCAACTTACACACAATGAGTTTCAACCTATAAACGCTCTGTGTATCTTGTTATTGACTTTGGAAGATGTGTGCCACCTCTTCATTTTTTCTTTTACATATGGACACAATTACTTCTAATTAGAGAATTAGCCTACTGTTTTTTCTTCTTCTGAATTAAATCAGCCAACAAACGAACTGCAGCGGGCATCAAACACTTTTCTTAAGTAGAACTGATTGCATTAGTGTGAATGTTTCTCAGTCTGCAGGTTGTGGTTACAGAAAATCTGGCAGGACTTGAATGCAGCATTAGAATGCAACTATAATCAGGGGCTCCTAAACCTTTTTCCACCTCAACCCTAACCCCCAAATAGATAGGAATTAGACCACACACACACACACACACACTCACACATGCCATGTAATAAGGTTGCAGCCCCACCTGAGAAGATTTATGTTTATGTTTATTTTGGATGTCAGTTGTGCAGAATTATATAACTGTGTTTTGCTCATGTGTGTCACTGTCCCCAATATACAGTAATCATGCTTCTGCACTCTCTCACTGTGCTCAATGTGAATAACAGTGACATGAAAATAGAAATTAAATGAGCGTCTGCCAAACCTCCATATTTGCATGTCATAGTCACAACTCATTGTCTTGTCATCATGCAGTATTCATGGCACCTCTGTTTTTGAATGTTAATGTGTTTGTTTTATTTTTGTCTCTGACTTCTTTGTAACTGTTCCGTGTTTGCACTAAAAAAAAAAAAAAAGACACAAAAAGAAGAAATGAAATTAAACTATTCCTCATTTTTCTAGGAGACTCCCTAAAAACCCCTGAAGGTCTGAGAGCATTTTTGGTGTTAGGTGTGGCTTTATGCAGAATTAGTTAACTGTTTTCTAGGGAAGGTGGGGTGATAATTACAGTGGAGACAGTCAAACCTATAACCAAAATAGACTTCCTCATACATTTTCCAATTTTGCTATCTTCTAAAGAGTAAAATGAAAGTGAAATTCAGCTATTTGTCATACAGGGACCCCCCCCCCCAGATCCCCGGAGATCCCCACACCCCACTTATAGGGAAGCTTAATATATTATCAAACACATGTTATTTGGATATGCTGCATTATAAAAGAACTATTCTCAGTATCATTAGCAGCTAATAATAGTGCTATAATAATAGTGATAAGGGCTTGGAGACCCTGACCTTTGCACTCCTTCATTTTAGTTGCTTGCAATTTTTGGTGATACAGGGAGTGAAGCTTATTCTCCTCATTGTAAGACGCTCTAAACGGCCTAAAATGTAAATGATTGATATAAATGTAAATGGTGACATGTAAATGATTAATCACTGTTTATAGCTGCTGACAACACAGAAAAGATAAAGTTTGTGATTTATTGCCTGCGTACAATCAGGTGTGTTCTTAAAATACCCAACACTGAGCATCAGGCAACTTTTCTTCTTTTCCAAAACTGAAATATTGGGTTTTGCAAATACACCTTTCACATGGAGATCATAATCTACCTGTTGCCTTGTCGGAAACTTACTACTATAAACTACAATAGTAACAGAGAGCCTGTCAGTCCAATCAGTCCGGAGCCACTTGCTCAGCCTTTAAAGTGTACTTACACTTGTGGATATTGAAACTGTAATTACAGGATTTAGATGACCAGCTGGCCTGAGTTCAGGTTGCTGTAAAACTGTTCAGTCATTGCAGGAAATGTCATCATGAAGAGTCACTGCACTATTCAGCTATCAGAAGTATTTCAGAAGTGGAACAATACACCATTGTTTTAGTGAAATATTTAAATTCTGGTTAACTACTACAATGCATTCCAATATCCTAAACCTTCGCCAGAAATCACATTTTAAATAAATTTCTCAATTTCAACAAACTGTCACTACAAGAAAACATTAAAACTCAAACTCCTGACACTGTCTCATGAGTCTGGACCCCTTTTGCTACAGCAGGGCTAAGACAATCTAACATTTTTTTTTATATTTAGGTGCTGAAATTCATTAGCCACTGACTTCCATTAAGTGTGTGGATGTTATGAATATTTATTGGATTTAAAGCACAGGACAGGATGCACAGCAGAGAATCAAATTATACTGCAGAAAACCCATATATATTTTCTTGTTTTTAATTATGTTTATCCAGGGAAGATTGCCTGAGCATGCAGCATTACTATTTTTCAACAACATCCTGCTTCACACTCATCCAGTTACGTACACAGTGAGTTAACCGCAGGGTAACCGCCTTGCTCAGGGAGGGGAACATTTCTCTGTGGGTCATAGGTCTGAGATTCGCACCCGCATCCTTCCAGTCATAAGCCTGCTACTTTAATCTCTAGGCTGCTGCCAAGATCTTGATTTTGAGGTATTATAATTAAAATCCACTGCAAAATGAATACATCAATAACATGTACATATATCACACTAAAAGTGTCCTAGCTGTCCTGACTAGTTCAGCTGTAGGCCTTTATTGTGAGCTACAAAAAGTTCTTGCATCAACACAAAGCTCGTCCCTGCAAGCCCAGATGGTTTTATCACCTCCTGATTTTATTGTTCTTTCTCTGGTGTACACTTGCCAACACACAGGATCTGTGATGTAGGCCATAGCTATTCCTTGTGTTATTTAAAAGAGGCCGCTGTGTAGAAACCTGGCTTGGATATTTGAGGGAAGGGGAGTGGGTTTGAGTGTCAGAAGTGTTTGGGGTTATCAAGAGGGCTGCTCCCACCTCTCTGATGCACATATTTAACCTCAATCTGGGTCATATCTGCTAAATATCTGTAGTATTTGTAACTTTAACACTTACTATTATCTAAACTGTCACTGCACCCTCCAGTCAGCACATAGCTGCCTGTACACATACTGTAATGTGTACAGCTGTGTGTTGACTGAGGGGAGTTGACAGTTGACAGCTTTAGGCTCCAGTGAGTGAGTGTTATCAAGTATAAAGTTTCATTGCCTTGGCTGCCTTGTGTCTGAGCAAAGCCGAAGCCATTTCCAGGAGAACATCATCCTGAACAAGACACACTCAGGCTTTACAAAGATCATTGCAGCAAATTCAACACATTTAGTGATATTCAGCAAGTCCTGGATTCAAGAGCTTGTATTGACAAATGCAGTGACACGGTTTACTACAAGTATTGGCAGTATTGGTATTGGGGGTGATGCTTTGACACAGTTAACCGATCCTTTCTCAAATAGTGTTGTTTGTTGAGGAAGATGTAGAAAGGCAAGGGAAGCAGAGTTTTGCAACCAGCACCAATGTTTGTTTGGCACATATTTGACAGCAAGCGGCTAGCTGCCATGACGCCAAGTATGCTGAGAGATTTATTGAACCGGTCAAGCATCAAAATTTGCAGCCAGAATTTGAAAACCAGGGTAATCTGAAAAAAACTTTTGACACAAACTTTAAGGATTTTCTCCCTGGTCTTCTAAAATTATGGGAGAAGCCCAAATGTGGTGAAAATGTGGTAAAGGGCCATCCACACACAAATAAGCATTAAATACTAAAAACATCTTCATGGAAATTGTAATATTATAGTTATTCTCATAGGTTTACTGATGTTCAAACGTTCAATTTTAGTTATAAATTGTTCAACAAAGTCTTACGGATTTTCTTATTTGAAAAATGAAAGAGAAAAAAATAAAAAGGCGAACAACACTTCCTTTTCATTGTTTTTCTTTATTACCATATTTGTGGAGATAACTTAATCAGGAAGCAAAAAATATACCAGACAATAAAGTACTAAAAATCTGAGATAGAAATAACCCCCAAACACAAACCGCCCGGAGTCCGCCCCCCTCCCCCCGTCCTCCCCCCGCCCCCCCAACACACACACTGCCGCCCCCTGCAGGTTTATGTGGCGTATCGCTTCGTCCACTGTTTGGCTGTTCGGTCATGTTCCGCTCTGTTAGTCGTGTACTGGGTGGCGATGCTTCCAACGAGGGGGTCGGCTGAACGGAAACAGAGGTTCAGGTTTAGTTTATCTGCACACATGATAAACACAAATGATTAAAAAAAAACTCTGACAAAAAAGAGGAAGGGAAACAAATGCAAACTGTGCTGGGGAGAGACAAAGAAATCCCAAAGGGGTTTATAAACATTTCTCACCCCAAAAGGGAACAAAAAACACAACCTTTAATATTAGGCCTATATATTCTTCAACAGACATGTCAGTTTTGTTTTAGTCGTATCAACATTTGTCTCAATAGAGGTATGATGTTTTATCATCTGACATTTCTGTTCATTTGTAAGCAAGAAACAGTTTTAGGTGAATGGCAAACAGAAGTAAAGATCCTGTTAGGCAGAGGTGTTCTGGAAATTTTGACAATACCTCCACTTACCTGTCTCAAAATCAATCTTTTTAGAATGCCTTTCCGGATTGAAAGGACATTTTATTCTGTCATATAGTGAAACATTTGTACATGCTCTTTTCTCTGTCAGAATCAGATTGTTTTCCACTGTAAAATATCCACCAGCTAGTAGAAAACCTGAGATCTCACTGTCACAATCCATGATTTTAAAAGCTTGTTGATATCTTTTGATAAATCTGGTCAAAAATGTGTCAAAAATAAATTTGCTGAGTCCAGGGCAGGAAACGGTTTTACTTATATGTATTTGTATTTGTATGGGCCACAGTGGCTGGTGAACCGTAAAATGCACCAGCTGCTTTCAGTCTTACCAGCCAGCTGGATTCTTAGAACAGAAACGGACCTCCAGATGACAGTTTGTTTCCTGTCAAGGTGGCTGGTAGAATCGAAAACGTCAGCAACCACAGCCAAAATTTACCGGCAATCGACTGGCACTAGAGTCCCACCCAAATATCCCATATGAGTCGGTTTGTTCTTAGCAATTCAGAATGGATCTCTGAAAACGCAACTCAGTCAAGTGTTCGACCTGGCAAGTGCAGCAGAGAAAAACAAACAAACATGGAGGAGAGACAGTAAAATAGCAGCTGTGCCTGGACAGATGAAGAAGCTCCATGCCTCCTCGACAACATGGCAGACAGCAGCCTCCTCTGTCGTTGATGTTGTCTCGTGTTATAAATGTGTTCTGCACCGTGACTAGAAAATATTGAAATGGAACAAGCAGCGGTGAATCTTCCATGTTACTAGCTTGTTGCTGCACCCACAGTTGTTGTTGGGCAGAAAATGTGCCTTTAGTCAGCATGCAAACGTCTGGATTGCACGTCATGTGACAGAAAATTATTATTCTAAACACAGAAATCTATGGAAGCCCGTTTCTGCCAGTGTGATGAAAAAAACGGTCCTGTAAGTCATTATAATGAGAAACTTTCTCAAAATAATGACTTAGTATCTCAAAATAATGAGAACATTTCTCAATATTTTGACTTAGTATCTCAAAATAATGAGAACATTTCTCAATATTTTGACTTAGTATCTCAAAATAGTGAGAAACTTTCTCAAAATAATGAGTTAGCATCTTTGAGATACTAAGTCATTATTTTGAGATACTAAGTCATTATTTTGAGATACTAAGTCACTATTTTGAGAAAGTTTCTTATTATATTGAGATACTACCTCATTATTTTGAGGTACAAAGTCATTATTTTGAGATACTAAGTCACTATTTTGAGAAAGTTTCTCATTATTTTGAGATACCAACTCATTATTTTGAGAAAGTTTCTTATTATATTGAGATACTACCTCATTATTTTGAGGTACAAAGTCATTATTTTGAGATACTAAGTCACTATTTTGAGAAAGTTTCTCATTATTTTGAGATACTAAGTCATTATTTTGAGATACCAACTCATAATTTTGAGAAAGTTTCTCATTATAATGACTTACAGGATCTTTTTTTTTCCATCACACTGGCGGAAATGGGTTTCCATAGACATCCAATCTGGTGACTTGTAAATTACAAAATGGACAGTCAGCCTTAAAGACCAGATTTGAAAAACAAATCGAACTTGCCTGCTGTCTGAACACTGATTCTAATTTAAGGCTACGCAGCCTTCATCAACGCTCCCGGTCTTACCTGGGTTGCAGTCTGTGAGCAGGGAGCAGATGGACAGCAGCACCTTGGAGATGGTGAGGGCGGGGCTCCAGTTGTCCTTCAGGATGTCCAGACAGATCACCCCCTGGCTGTTGATGTTGCAGTGGTAGATCCTCGTACGAAACGTTACCTGGAGACACAAACACACCGCAGGTCAGAGTCACGGTGCATCAGAAACATTTCCTACTATTGTTAATCTTACTATCATTTAGGCGGCGGCCACACTGAGCCATCAGAAAACAGGCAGAACTAGTGACTGATATATTTCTGTCTGTTGGTTTGTGGCGGGCGGAGCAGAAGAACAGGAAGCCTTTGCTCATAACGGAGCTACTTCATAGATAAAAGAAGACTATACAGTATAAATTAAATAAGAAATTGACGTGGAATATCTACAATCATGCCAGTGTTTTCACCAGGCTTTCTCAGTTTTATCTTTGTTTTGGTCGTACCGTTGTCTCCGTGTTGACCGCGATTTTTTCCACAACAAATGTAGGAACGATTCAGATTGGCACAACAGACGGTGACGAATCTGTCCATCCAGAAAAAGCTCAACTGGGCTGAACTTTCTGTCCGTCAAAACGGATGGAAATCTGACAGAGACGGACGCATCACCACTGACAGCTCTCAGTGAAAATTAATTTAAATGAACGGAGACGATCAGACACATTGGATCAGTGTGGCCGCTGCTTTATTCTGAGACTTAACCAAGTAAAAATTCATCCTAAAACATACAGTAAGTCACATATGATACCTCATGTTGCACATCATGTTATTCCCATCAACATTGATACCACAATCAATACTTAATCGGCTTTTTATCATCTTTTTATCGTCTTTTTACGTCTTTCATCTTAACTCTATCTTAATTTTATGTCACTTTTATTCTATTATTTTATTTATTTTGGTTTTCATCCTACAATTATACCACTATTTACTTGAATGTTTGCTCTTTTCCACCTCTGTTCTCCTATGAATTTAATCCCTGTTTATTATTGTTTTATTGCCTTTTAAATTCATAATTTGAGTATTCTGCTTTTATTTTGTCTGTCAAAGCACTTTGTACACTGTGTTTTTAAAGGTGCTCTATAAATAAAGTTATTATTATTATTATTATAAAGTAAAAACTCTCCCAGAAGAGATTTTTCTAAAGTCTGCAAACTTTAAAGGATTTTCAAGGATCGTGGGAAACCAGTATATGTATAAGTATGTTATATGTCTGCTACTTCTGAAGTAACACATTCATTTTCAGTCCTTTGTATAAATACTTCATTGAATTTACTAAAAAGCCACACTAGTAATCATACATTTCAATGGAATGATTTTATTGTATTAAATCGAATTTCATTTAGTGAATCATTTGTTCAAAAGGTAAACAATTTCGGTGTTAGAATCTGTGTCAAGATTGGTTTTGTGGCTGTAATTCAGTGTGGCAGAAACAAGGAGGCTGAGCTCCATCGGGCCTTCAGACGCTGCAACAGAAAACACAGAAAACAGTTTGTGGCTCTGCAGGAGACGAAGCCCTCTGGTGGCTGAACAAAGGCACTTCTGACTGCCAGGAAATTCAGATAATCTCCACCACAATGACAGGAAGATCACTTCCTTCGAGGCTTTTGGGACTTTTGCTTTCACAACATATTACGTCAAACCAGCAATTCCTCATTAATTTTGCAAATACTTGTAAGTCAGTGTCAAGTGAGCTGTAAAAAACTTTTAACCCCTCAACTATTATTCTGATGCGTTCTTTAAATGTTAAATAAGAGTCTACAGCTTTCACATATCTATAACTGATTTTCAAAGAAAGGGGACATGCATGGGCATTTTTTAATTCGGATATTTTATGCTCACTTTATTATTATAATTTCAAGGATCAAGAAGTGTGCAGGTGGTACTGAGTGAATAGCTCATACTGGAATAACATCCAGATCTGCATTTTGTCATCATTCCTGCCAATTTTCATTCACATACACAGGACCACAAACAGGATCACATACACAGGACCATACACAGTTTGTTTCAGAGATTAAAATTATGTGATATTAGAGAGCTCAGAAATAGTCTCATTAAGAGCTTTTATCAATCCATTTGGTTTAGTTTCTAATGGCATCAACAATTGCAATTTTCAGGTTTTCATCGTTTCTGCTGTTTTGAGGCGAGATGTTTTCCTAAGTCCCTTGGGTTTTTTGTTTTTGTTTTTTTTATCTCACTGGAACAAATTTGTTTTTTTTTGTCCTTCCTGCGCTTTTATCATTGTGCAGTGTGATTGTGTTTTTAATGAGTTCATTTCTCTGTTTTATCCCAGCGAAAATAAACAAAAACTACTTTTTAAATTGGGATCGGTGTTTTCATCGCCTCCATAATAACCATATCTGTCACACAATGTAGCTTAATTGGTCCAAATAATCCTGTGGGGACAGAAAAATGAATCACTACCCGTCTAGTCATTTGTAGAGGCTGTGGAAAATGCTTTCAACTTCAAATATGGATGCATGGGGCACGAATAAAATAAAGAGTATAAAGAGGAAAAACAATAATTGATAATTTAATTCCTGAAAAGAGAAAAACAAACATGAATAGCATCAAATCATTAGAAAAATCACCTCGACTGATCATAATGATAAAACCATGCTAATTTAGTATTTGTTAGGCAGCATTGTGTGGCATCCTATAAATACTCGGCATGGAAACTAAGAACTAATGTTGCACAAAGGGCCGATGGAAAAATATTTTGAGATGAGTACTTTTGAGTTTTTCCAGGACCAGCAGCATTTTGTATTGTTTACTATAGCCGGCATGCATAAGATCCACACTTAGGAACGTAAATCTTTATAAAAACTTTACACACAGATTCGATTTTGCTCGCATTTTGCCATGAAAATCCTGCTTTGATGCTTTGAGACTGTTTGTATGGCGGTGCCATTGTGCTGCTAGCATGCCAGAGCAGGGGAAGCTGTAAAAATGTCCTACAGGAAGCACTTTATGTTGTTTCTGTTCCACCTCTTCAAAAACAAGCATCAATAGCTATTGGATGAAAACAAAAATGTCTAAAACACATTTAACTTGTATGAAGGCCACTTTATAAACAACTTAACCCTCATCCTACCTCTGGGGTACCCGCAGACCCCAGAGCTATACTTTTTGTCATATCTCACAGGTTCTTTATTCTATCATTCCAATTTTTCATGACTTTGTCAATCAATTTGTTCCTAATGACTTCATATCATTGTTTTCTGTTTCCGTTTTAATTAGTGCTTTTTAAAAAATACCAATGTATTGGGGTCCTGGGGGACTCCAGTCAAAAGCACCCAATTCCGCCTATGCAGTTTTAATAGATGGAACTATTTATTGAGTTCATGTTTGCCATGGGTCCTAATTTAAAGTATCACACACTATCAGGGGGGGTAGGGGCACTCTGTCAGTCATTTTGAAGGAGACAGACACAGATGCAGCAGACACAGATTTCCTCATGTGCTCTGTGACGACCCTAAATACTGCTCTTCCTAAGGTAAGATGATGTTCAAAGTCAGAAATACAATACATAATTTAATTAACTGTAACTTTCCTAAAATAATAATAATCTGTTTTTTTCAGATTACATTAATTCCATAACTAATAATGCTTTGAGAAGAAATAAGTTAACATTTTGCTATGATGGTTGTTTCTTACAGTAGTTTATTCTTGGGGACCCCAGTCGGTAGTCCTTGTATGTTACATATGTTGGTAGGATGAGGGTTAAAGTGCGATTTCATGCTGTTTTAAGTTATTCTATGGCCTAAAGATGCACTAGGCAAGAGTTTCTACCTAAAAATACACTCTGATGAGTCTAAATTGCAAAGTGGAGCTGCAATAGAGAAGAGTGTCCCATCCTCCCTAATTGAGACACCATAGATTCACCCTATTTGCCCAAATTAAATTCTGGTGTCAGGTATGGACTCTTCTCCGTCCACAGGAAGCAAAAAAATGAAATTTAAGAGCAAAATCCAAAGTGTCTCCTAAACAGCAGTGAGTAGCGGTCCGTCCAGAAAAAGCTGGACTCTCACAACGTTAGATCTTTTCCTCTCTTGTCTCTTTAGTTTCCTTTGGTGTAAAGCATCACAGACCGGCCGAGTTGGTAAACATGAGTGTGCTATGTGACGTTTACTGACTTCATGTTACAGGATTTCTGGGTATTAAAGTAAAAAATTTTCTGCCTAGTGCGGCTTTAACGTTTCCTATCATTTTGCTGTGTTATCGTTTAAGAATTGAAGATGTGACAGCAGGGCAGCGATCAGTACAGAAGTCAAAATTTTGACTTGCGTGGTGGCGAGTTTCCAGAGACTTATAATCTCAGTACCTTGGGGGGTTTGAAGGGGTAGTCGGGTGTGAAGGCGATGTCCAGGAAGAAGACCCCTCCCTCGTACACGGAGCCCGGTGGTCCCAGGATCGTCGACCTCCACTCATAGATGTTGTCTCCTTTAGGGCCAGCACTGCAGGCACAAAAGTCATCCTCACTTATCGCTGCACAATTAATAGGAATAAAAATATTGAAACTGTAGGACTGGGTACTGCAACTTGTATAGTGGAGCAGGCTGCAATTTATTAAATAAGATGAAAGGAATGTTTTCTGGTGCTGTGCAGAATGGGGCTGAACGATTTTGAAAAAATATCTAATTGCGATTATTTTGACTGATATTGCAATTGCGATATGATTTGTGATATTAGAGGGAATGATAATTTTTACATTATTATTCTAATTTTCATTGAAAAATGCATTAAAATGATTATGGTGTGAGGATCTGTACCAAACAAAGACGTTTTCTTAAGTCTATAGAATATGATGTGTAGGCCAGGACATCTCTGCAGCACCACAATATTTAATTTAAAATGGTATTTTGACACACATTTCGCCTTTAACAAATATTGCGCCTCCTGCGATTTGAAAATTGCAGTAGGCCATATTGCGATTTCAATAAAATTTCGATTAATTGTTCAGCCCTAGTGCAGAATCCACTGTCCTACTAACAATGCAAGATGTAGGGAGAAAATCTTTTATTTTATCTGTGCAAATTCGGTGTTTCTATTTCATTCTCAAACTGTTGTGTGCTGAAAAAAATATAAAATAATCTGTCCACATGTATCGCAATTCATACATGTGGACAGAATCCACTGCCCTACTAAACATATTAGATGTAGAGAGAAAATCTTTCATTGTATCTGAGTAAATTCTATGTATTTCTATTTCAACCAAGTGCTGAAAGAATACAGAAAAATCTGTCCACATGTATCACGATTAATATTTTAAAACATACTGTTCAGCAAAAGAATCATAATGATTTTTTTTTTTTTGTCCGTCAGTGAACTCTAATCCTCACTGTGCTAGATCTGGTTCTCTCACCATTAACGCTGGAAAATTACCACCAGGGAAACTCTCTGCCCCATTAAATGTAAAACACTGCTGCAAAACTTCAAACACAGAAAAAAAAAGAAATGTATGCACACTGCAAACAGAGCTTTCTCATGCCCAGGGACAAAAAAAACAAAAAAAAAAACACTGTTGAGCTGAAAGAAAAGGATATCCACACACTGAATCCTGTTCCTAGTGCTGAGCTTTACTTGTGCAGCGATTCAGCCCAAATTGGGTGTTCATTAATACATGTGAATGGACAAAGGGTGTCAATATAGATTATACAGTTACTTCAAACAGACCCAATTGGATCCTCATTGATGAAGTAATCAATATTGTGTGTGCTCTACAGCAGTGATTCCCAACTTTTTTCATATCAAGGACCCCTCATTTAGTCCACATTAGGGCCACGGACCCCCATTTGATGACATTTTGTCTCTCGGACCCAAATCTGAGAATATTTTTATTGTTAGATATGATTTTGTCCAGAATTCCATGACTCTCTGTATTGTAGGTAGAGAGATAACAGAGAAAGTATGATCAAAACAGTCAGTCTTCTACATTCTCTAATTGTGTTCACTTCTTGTAAATAAAATAATGCTGAAGTTTAACAATTCATCAATTTGCTGGGGACCCCCTGGAACCACCTCAAGGACCCCTGGTGGTCCCCGGACCCCACGTTGAGAACCACTGCTCTACAGTGTGAAATCTGCATATTCATCCCCCTATTCATGTGAATAGTTGCATGATTGGGTTGACGCACAAGTGAATGTTACTGGCAGCAATGTTTGAGTATGCTGCCATTGTATTTTCTTTGTTCAGCACTGGACTTTGTGTGCTGCCTTCCATTCAAGCTCCATCTGGCATGCACCATTAAAGGGCAATTCCACCAAAATTGACTTTTAGGTTGTCAATTTGAGCCAATTGTCCCCAAAATTTTCCAAGATTTTGGCAGCTCTCGGGATCAAGGAAAAATCAATCATGTGAAATCTTGGAACTGCACTGCCTGAGATGGTTGAAAGAACATTTAATAGTCAAATTGTTATATCTTTATTAAACATCTAGCATTTGGAATAAAAATGTCGAAATTAATTTTAGGTATGAGGGAAATTACCGTGTAATGTCCATAAAGCAATGCAGTTTCATGTTGTCATAACAGTACCTTGAGCGCTCACAAATCAAAACATAAAAAAAAACCTTGGGGAAATGTTAGCAGAATGACTACTTTAGCACATTAAGACAATTTCAGGGGATTTCCCTTTTAAACGTTGAGTGGGTAAAAGTTCCTATTCCCCCGTGCATCATTCAGCAGACGCCTCCATTCAAAGCAAATCCCTGATGATGTGTCTATGCATCATGATCTGTATTGATTTTCCTCAAAGCAGCCCAGTCTTTATCCCTTTTACATGCTGAACATGTGGTCTTAAACCCCCCGGGGGTCATGAGTACAAGACATAATAGTATTGATCCAAAACTCCCGGGGGGGGGGGCGGGGAGAGATGCTGTGCCACACTGTGCTTTTTGATCAGCGCTGACATGGACTTCTGGCAGAGTTTCAGCACAACCCACCGACATATTTGAAGTCAGAATAATCAATCCGGGGAGCGCAGTTTGGGCCAATTAACTGGGTATTAAAGTCGTGTTTGGAAGCGTAACAGACGAAAACTTCCATCGCATGAAACGCTTTGACTTCCAAGTGGCTCAATTTAAAAAAAACAAAAAGGTAGGAGCATGTTCCTTCTAAAACGGACTGCCGTTCAACCTCCAGCCTCGCTACTCGTTGCCTCTGATCATCTCATTTTATGATTCCCCATCTAGGGACGAGCCGATCCGACATCCGGTTTGGGAATCGGATCGGCTCCCGGCAAATTTTGATGTATCGTATTAGCTACAAGTTGTTCCATCATTTGTTTACTTTTATTTCCTCCGGACGATCAATTTACACTATCAAGTGTCATCCACCATCCATGTTTAGAAAGCAGCTGTGTAGCAGTTCATGTCTGCAGTCTGGAGTTACTTTAAACTGGAGACCGAAAGCAGTCAAACAGCTAATTGTAATGTTCGCAATGCAGACGTTTTGAGGAGTGGCAGCAGCAGAGCTAATTACAACACTCCTTCAGGCATTTGAAGAAATGTCACTCGAAGGACTGCAACCAGCTCTCACAGATAGAAGTGTGAGCAAACAAGAGGATACACGGCTGTTTAATCGTTTAAAAAAAATAAAATTACAGAAATATTGGTTCAATACCTGGTATCGGCAGATACTCTATATTTAATAACCCGGATCAGTATCAGAGACAAAAGTAAATAATAAAATAATAGATTGGGACATTCCTATTCCAATCTATTTATAAGAATGGGTGTTGATGGGACTTTCACAATTCCAATTCTTCTTCAATTTACCACACCCAACAATTCAGAAAATTCAGTATAGTAATAACACTACAGTTCCTCTCATGAAGGAAAGGCAAGAAAAAAAGATGTAGCATTCAGTTCCCATTAACACTGTCACTAAAAAAAACCACGAAAAAAAAAAAAACCCACATGTAACCTTCCCCCTTTAACAGAAACTTATCAAGGTTGATGTTATTTTCAGAGTAGTCAATTCAATATGCTTCCTAATCCATCATTTATTTAGGCAGGTTATATTTTAAGCTGTCATACCCCACTCTTCTAATTAGATAGTTTATAATATATTGCCATAAATGGTATAAGCCTGTTGCTGCCACCGTATCACAGTGTCCTTCATTGTCAAGAGTCAGTCACACTCATCCATCCTCATTCCAAGATTTAAGACATAATCAAGAGCATCATCATGCTCCTGTCATGATGTAGTCAGAGACACAAAGGTAGGCATCAACCTTCAAGGGTGATTTTGTGTCTCTATCAACTTCTGACTCTTGTCATTGAACGCCTCATTGCAAGTTCTCCAGAATTATAAGGCAATTCACTTAGTTTCAGTAGGTCTTACTGTTACTTTTCAGTGTTTCTGCCGTTTTTGTTTGCTGCCTTTTTGCAAGAAGATAATTCTAGTGGGTCCAGGTAAAGTTGTCACTCAGTATAATAGGAAACATGTTTCTGTTTGTTAGAAGCTGTTATTGTACAGCAATGAAGTCAGTAACAGTAACAACAAATATTCAGTTGTTAAAAAGTGTATTGTGTTTTCTTTCAGATTGCAGCAAATATCCAATTTGTGTTCTTTTTTGGTCCTGCCTGTGGCTTGGCTTGAGGTTTTTTTTTTTTTTTGTTGATCTAGTGATGAGAGAAATTCCTCCCCCCCCCCATTCCACAGGGAGGTCAGAGGTCAGGCTCAGCTGCAGAACAGCAGCCCTGGAGCTAGTAGGGCTTCAGTGTCTTGCCCAAGGACACTTCAGCAGGGCTGATGTTTACTCTGACGGATGTTTGAACCGCTGAAGGATGGTCTGAATAATCACTACACTATCATAAACCCAGTGGGAGGAAGGTCAGTCTTATCAAAGTCCTGAAACCTGAGTCAGTGTTTCCTCTATAATCTTACGTTGCAGTGGAACTTGAGGATAATCTTAGTTTCAGTTCAACTTCCACATTTCAGCCCCAGCTAGGGATCTCATGCATTCCCTAAATGTGTTTCCCTAGATACTTAAATTCAAATAAAACACATCAACTCTCAAACATTAGCACGACACGTCTTTGCATTTTAGAAAGAAATATAGTCAAATTATGCTTGCCACTTTAATGTCACATTTTCTCAAGTAGTAATGGCAGTTATCTTGCTGTGTTGGTGCACCAGTGCTGAACGAAAAAAAAAAAGTAAACACTGCAGTCTTTTCCATAAACTTCACATCACGTCAATACAGTGCTGAAGGGGAACCTACAGACTTTGATCTAGAGTGAAACCCACCTGCAGTTTGGCGGAGGGTCCAGTGTGATATCGGCCAGCTCTTTCTGAATCCTGCACACAAAAGGATTCAAATCAGTCACTGGCAAAGTACATCTTTCCCCAAAAAGCTGGGCATCACAAAGACACCAAAAGATGCCCTTCACCCATAAACAGAAAAGGCATTAATTCAAGGAAAATTCTACCTCTGACACCTTTACGCTGTTATATATCATCAATCCTCTGTGATGAGGTGTGGTCATTTACTTTTCTGCTGTACCCACTTTCCCTCAACCTGCCTCGTCTACATCAGTAAGTGATTTCCTACATTTTCCAAACAAAATGCCTCCAGAGAACGGGCCCGAACTTGTTGCATCCAGCTGCTGGTTTTGTGTAGCTGGAGAGAGCAATAGCAGTAGTGATGGCAGTAGTAAAAGCAAGAGAGTGAGAGTTTTTCTGAGTCAAAAAGCGAGAGTCACACCCTTTACTCAAAACTCTACATGTCTTGTTGCTGCAGAAATTGTGGAGAAATGGTGGAGAAACTGGTCTCTCTGCCTCTTCCACGATAGATTTCTCCCTGTATGATAGTTGGGCGTCGGTGCAAAATGGCAGCTCTAGAAAGAAGCCCTCGCGTTTAGATTCTGAGGGACTGACACCAAAACCTGACGTTTACCCCAGATATTTTAGATCATTGAAACATTTTCTGCAATCAAACTACATTGTAGCTGCTGGAAATGTCCAAGCGTGACATCACACTGTCCACATTTGTCCAGCTATCCACGAGAATAAGAAAAATACACCACCAAAGGATAAAATAGACCCAGAAATGCAACGTGCATTGCCAATACATGTTTAGTAGTTTATGGTGGATTTTCCCTTTAAGTTGACTACATTTAGGCTAATTTTATTGACATGTGCCTTTCTGTCAAAGTCAAATCCCAAAGTATTACCTTATTTTGGACCAGAGAGCAATCTGACTAAAGCAGAGATTAGAGATGAAGGGCAAAATTCCTCAGAACAAGGTGATTAATAGCGAGACCTTCCATGAGGCACCTCAGGGTGTACCAGCTGACTCATCACTATACAATCTTATGCCTTTCATAATGATGCTGTTTTTTTGTTTTTTTTTGGCTACCTTTTGGCGCTGGTGGAAAGCAGTTTGGAGGTCTTGCTCATGCTGGCTTTGCTCTCACGTTTCTTGCAAGGCGTGTCCCTCTGTCTGTTTTGGCTAGAGGAAGAGGGCGATGAGGAAGAGCTGGTGCTGGCACGTGAATCCTCATCCGACATACCGGTTTGGATTGGAGAAGAGCAGGAACCTAGGGTAACGCAGTAAAGTGAGACACAGCTGCGGAGCCAAAGCAGTTTCATAGTGAGTCCTAACCAGGGGCAAGGCACTCATTTGTTTTTACACAGGCCACAATAGCTGATGGGTTCCAATATTCACCAGCCGCCTTCACTATTTATAACCATACATTTGCATGTTTAAGGAAAGCAACTGCTGGTTACCTGCCAAAGAGGCCATTACAATAGACGGACCTACCAAGCCTCTGACAAACTTCAGCAGTATTTCACTGGTGGTAAATTTCCATTTTGGTCTTAAAATTACTTGGAAGTGTCATTCCAGACAGAAATAAGCTCATCTGAGTTAAGTATTAGGTTGGTAGGCAGCTATTAGGAAACACAGACCTTAAAGAGTGATGAACCCCAGCAAAAATCCAATATACCTGCATGGCCAGCAATCAGTTCAAGTGGTGAAAAGCCTAAACTGTGAAAGGTTAGCAACTTGGTAGCTTTGTGTGTGTGTGTGTGTGTGTGTGTGTGTGTGTGTGTGTAGAGGAGGAGAGCGCAAACAAAGCTAACGTTAGCTCCTCAGCTTGGTTTACCACACATCTATCTATATCGTTAGCTAGTAGCGTTTCCGTGATGATGGACGCACTGCCATTAGCTGACAAGCTAGCTCACTGAACTGGCTTAACGTGAACCATCTTACACATATCACCCCCTCCAGATACTATTCATATCTAAATAACTGAATGGCTACATATTACCGAGGTGGTATTTTCACCCACAAGCTAGTGTTAATCTGCTACCGTTAGCCCCGAAGTCCAACTGGCAATGAACACTCGGGCCTCGACTTTAGGGCCGACTCTGGCTACTCCTCGGAGCGGAATGGGAAAATCTGCTTGCTAAGCATCCCTTTAAAGTAAACCGAGATCCTCTTACATTATCTGGCGTTGTTTGTGCAGATTTCACACACGCGACGATGCACTTTAAATTGGAGCGTTACGGCGTTGTATTTCAGGAGTGAGAAAACACTGAACGCGTCAGCCACAGTGGGCAACAACTAGTCCGATCCAGCACATAGCCGGAGCCTTTTTCCGAACAACCAACTAACCACGACCGTCTTGTTTGTTTGCTTGTCTTGCAGCCTGTTTATAACGGCTCGTTCTCCCTCGACTTCACCCGAAAATACACCCAGGCAGCGGGCTGAACCGTGTTGTTTGAATAATCGGTGAAATATCCAAGGAAAGCGGCTATTTTGTCGGTAAAACTTACCCTCTCTATTGTGTCTGGACCTCCGCCACTGTCTAGGCTGGTGACTGCCTCTCGCCTGCTGCTGCGGAACGGAAGTACCGCGGCTGCAGAGCGCTGTACGGCATCGGTCCTCCGAAATCTGGACCGCCTGCGTTTTACATATATATTTACATTTAAGACACCGAGCTGACCCAACGGCGAGCGAGGGCAGGGGTTCAACGCCTGGCTCAAGGGCACTTCGGCAGGACACGTGGTTGCTGGCTGCAGGGGTCGAACCTGGGATCTTTCAGTTACAGGACAGTCAACTCTGACCGTGCCTAATAAATACCTAATAATCAGGTGAAATGAGTAGATTCTAGCCATGATCAATAACGTGACAGACCATCTGCAACATCAATAACAAGTCTCATAATTCATCAGCTGTTGACAAAACTTATGGTGATGAATGCAGTGACAGCAAATCTTCATTTAAAAGGCATAATCTGGAAAGTGTTGTATTTTTTATATTGTATTTTTTATATTCAGGGGAGTCAATTTCTAAGGCATTTATAAGGCAAAATCCCTGCATCTAACCTCATTTGCCACTGAAACTTCAAAACCCATTTATACTGACTAAATTCCCTGGGATAAGTGGGGAAAAGGAGCAATTACTCATGATTGACAAGATATTATTATTAGGTAAATTACTGAATTACCAGTCTCACATAAGGTTAACATCAACAATTGACAAAACCTTTGGTGATAAATGCAATAGCACACATTCATAGTTTAAATGGGATACTCTGGAAAGTTTGTTGTATTTTTTATATTGTATTATTTACAACCTTAGGAATGACAGTCCCTGCATTTTACATTCAGAAACAGAAACTTTAAAACCAAAGCGCTCAAGTGGCGCAATGACTCATGACTGACAAGGTATTATTATTGGGTCAGTGTGATTAAATTACTGGATTAAATTACCAGGCTCTCACATAAAGGTTAACATCAACAACTGACAAAGCTTTTGGTGATAAACGCAATCGCCTAATAGCACAAATTCACAGTTTAAAGGGGATAATCTGGAAAGTTTGTTGTATTGTTTGTATTCAGGGTCGTCAAAAAAAAAAAAAAAAGTCCCTGCATGTAACATCGTTGCCACTGAAACTTCAAAACCCACTTATACTGGCTAAATGTCAAGTGCAGCAATGACTCATGACAAGATATTATTAGGTCAATGTGATTAAATTACTGGATTAAATTACCAGTCCCATATAAAGTTAACATCAACAGTTGATAAAAAAAAAAACCTTTGGGAATGAATGCAATCGCCCAATAGTTTAAAGAGGATAATGTGAAGAGTTTGTTGTATTTTTATTTATATTCACAGGCATGATTCACAGTAAATTTCTGTATTCAACACTTGCAACCAAAACATCAAAACCTGCTCATGTATTATACATTTCTGGGGACAATGGGAGCAATTACTGATGACTGACAAGGTATTATTACTGAGTCAGTGTGATTAAATAATTAGATTTATGTTCCCAAATTATCTTGCACATACACACACACACACACTTTAGAGGGAACACTGGCCCTGATGTGATTTTCTTTTAAAGATCCAGAGAAATTCAGATTCAGAGTCAGATTTCTAACACAGGGAATGTCATTTTTTTTTTCCAGTTTTTGATGGTTTGATGGTATAAAGCTTGTAGGAGTCGGACAGAGTGAGCCTAGTGATTGTGCCATCCGCTGCATACCAATATTTTTTCATCTAATATTTTTATCATTCATGACCTCTGCCAAGGAGGTTATGTTTTCGGTGCCGTTTGTTTGTTTGTTTGTCAGCAGGATTACTGAAAAACTACTGGGCCGATTTTCATGAAACTTTGTGGAAGGGTGTAGCATGGGCCAAGGAAGAACCCATTACATTTTGGAGCGGATCGGATCCGACTCACGAAATTTGCATATCATAGCAGACTGGACTATTGGCCTTGGCGGAGGTCTGCGCTCTCCGAGTGCCCTTCTAGTTTAAATCTGGTTTTATGTGATGTCATTTACACCAGGAAGTAGACTGTGATCTGAAATCCTTTTGATTCTGTTGACCTGTTTGAGGGAGAGTTTCTCAAAGGACATTTTTCCGCAAAACACTGACAGTTTACATTAACAATTCTTAAAACAATACGATGAAATTGGGAAGTGCGATTCTCATTGGGCTGGACCTTTAACATTATGCCAAACAGATTTCTGGCAATTTTTGCTTGACCTTTGCTCTCCAGTAGAGGAGAGTCAGGAGAGCACAAACCTCTGCCAAAGCCGAGCAATTCTCCAACTTGCTGTTACACCCAGCAGCATTATTCCTATCACTTACATTTGTTGTGAAATTGATTTCTCGACCTTGCAAACACACCCTTAGGATTTTAAATCAAGTCTCTATGTCTGTTAGTTTCATAGTTATGGCTAAAAAAAACCCCAATCATTGTCTCCTGGTGGAAATCACAGATCTGGATCAGCAACAAAATCTAATAAATTGTTCCTTGGCCCAAGACCTATCATGTCCAAATGTAATGGAAATCAGTTAATACGTTTTTGAGATAACCTGCTGACAGACAAACAGACGAACTAACAGGGAGGGAAACAAAACCTCTTTGGCAGAGGGAAAAAAAAAACTACAAGATCAAATTTGGACTCACTGCGGCCAAGTTATGGCAAGAGCCATAACTTGCCATTCCCAGTTGACGCCCATGTCTGATAAGAATTTTATTAGCCTAAATTGAGCTTATTTGTCTATAACAGTAAAGTTTTATAATCAGGTCTGTGTGTGTGTGTGTGTGAGAGACATTAAAGCAGTACTAAGGTGAGAGTGGGATGGAGTGGAAATCACTGACTGGGTGTAAATGTTTGAGGCTGCAGGCTGTAGTGAAACAGGAAACTCACAGAGACAGAGCACAGCAGTCTCACAAGCCAACCACAGTGTGTTTTATTGGGTGCTTCAGTAATACAAGTGCACAACAAACCACTCTGCAATTGCAGAGGTGGCGGGTAGCCAGTAAATATACAAGTCCTGCCTCTTTCACAAGCAGACCTATACTTTTGTGGTCTGCCTCAAAAGCCTTTGAAAAAATACATACAGTACAAACAAAACCAGAGGGAGTTGAAAAGCATGAAGGATCCATTGATGCAAATCTTCCTCCTGTTCCATGCAGATAACATATCGATGACAAATACAAAAAAAAAAAACAACATAAAATAAAATAAAATAAAAAAACACACAAGGAAAAAAAAAAAAAGTAAAAGCATATATTCTGCATGTTTGTTCCAGGTGCCACTAAGAAAACGAGATTACATATTGTATAGCTGAAGGACAATGCGTATGATAATTATAATATTCTTTTTTTTTTTTTTCTCAATACAATACTTCCAACATTCAGATATTGGAAAATAAAAATCCCAATCTACTCTTTGTATAAAAAAGAAGCTTTCAAGTCAACAAGGAACAAAGGACATTTTCTTTTTTTTTTTTTTATACACAGAAAAGGTAGATAAAAGGTTTGGGGAGGAGGAGGAAGAAGAGGAGGAGGAGGAGGATGAGGAAGAGGAGGGGAAGGTATACCGTTGCACTTAGTGAGTGTGCTTTGACAGACTAAGGGTGAGAGAGGTAGAGAGAGGTACAGTGAGGGGGGAGGAGGGTGGTAAAGGGGGGGAGGGGGGCAGTTAGCGGCTGGGAGTCTATGTGGCGTATCTCTTTGTCCATTGCTTGGCTATTCTGTCATGCTCTGTTCTGTTGGTCAGGTATTGTGTGGCGATGCTTCCCACCAGAGGGTCGGCTGAAAGGCACAGAGAGAGAGAGAGAGAGAGAGAGAGAGAGAGAGAGAGAGAGAGAGGCTGGGTGAGTCACTGTACAGGAAACCAAAACCAAGGGTCAAGGGTCACTGGCAGGCACTTTAGGTTTGGCACAACGCTCCGCTCACCTGCAGCATGTAACAGCAGGTTCTGTCTTACCTGATCCACCACTTCAACATGCAGTCAAGTGGTGAAGTTGGGGTTTTTCAGCTGAGGAGGGGGGTTGATCCGCACAACAGCATACTGCTCCAGGACATTTATTCACAGTACACAACGTTTCGACCCGTCTTGGTCTTGGTCAGGTGCTTCATAACACCTGACCAAGACCAAGACATGTCCTGGAGCAGCATGCTGTTGTGCGGATCAACTGTTTTACTGATGCATTTCTCTCTCCTGAATGAGACTGCTGGAAAGCTTGCACTTGCCCAGTGTCCTAAGCATTTTATCCTCTCAGGCCCAGATTCACTAAAAGATTTGCATGTGTTATATCACAAAAAAATGACCAAATCAAAGAGTCAAGCTGCTCACTAACCGTGTGTGATGAATGGAAAGTGTGTCAAAAAGCGCTAGACAAAAAGATAAAACCTCTTTGTGCCTGTAAATTGCAAATCTCAATATTTTTCACATATCAATTTGCAGGTGAGGCCGTGTAAATGAAGATTGCACCCAATTCACTAATAATTCGCGAAACCATGTCCTAGATCTTTTGAAAAGTGACAAAGACTTTGTGCAGAGTTTGGCTGTTCAGAATGGCTGCTGTCATTGCCTTAAAGTCACACAAGCAAGAGAGAGAGTTTTCTGTCCTTGAATCTCAGTTCAGATCAGAGAATGCTCCAATTATAAAGGGGCTTTAGGGCACAAGGGTGCCACCTTGGTGGATTAGACTTGGAGCTGAAGCACTCAATTTGGTCATGCAGTTGGTGATGAAGGGGCTGTTTGCCTGTGCAGCGCTCTTTTCCAGGGTTTATTTGCACCACAACTTGATCTGCATAAATTTCTTAGTGAATAAGAGGAAAACTCTGCGCTTAGCTCAAGCAACTGAGGTGCAAATTTTTTAGGTTTGTGTATTTTCCTTCTAAAAGCTGCTTACAACTTCACCGTTATCTCCCAAGACATAGCATTTGCAAGTTTGAGCACATGGTTAAAGTAAATATTATCTTTGTTACAGGCATGTGCTTTGTAAATGGAAATTATATAACCGTCCATGCATCACCCATCTGTGTTGCTCCAGACTCCAGTCTCTTCCATTCTAGTCCTAACCACATCGAAAACAACTTGCAGAGACATTATACTGTGAGGCTTTACATTGGTTTGTTTATGAAATAGGGATAAAGAAATCTGTCAACTGTTCAAGCCACTCCTGTAGAATATATACAATCTTTCGTCAGATGGAAGAGTGTTTTCCTGGATTATGTTGACTGGTAGGCATCTATCATGCCGGCTGAAACAGCAGCAGGTTCCAAACAGGGAAGAGTTTCGCTCCAAGAAGCAGCTACAGCCCTCGCTAGCCTGAAGGACACCCGTGGCATTAATTTTATTACGGCCACATCCAGTCGACTTGATAATGACATTGTCCCAAATGCAGTGGCATCAATGATCATTGTTATTCAAATTAAAAGCACAGACGATCCCCGGGGAGCTGCAAAGAGCATCTGAAGATTGAGGTAGAAGAGTCAGGGAAACGACAGGGAAACGACTAGAAAACCGTCACTGCAGGACAATTTCCCATTTCCCTGACTGGACTCTCAGCTCCGATTCATCATACAGGAACTTAAAAGTGCCATAAGTAAGATTTCCCGTGGCATAAAATGACCATAATATATCTGCAGGGGTGGATAGGGTTCTTGATCAATACCAATGACTCACTTTCCGGCCCGCACTCTGTTTTAGAAAACACTCCGCTCACCGTCTCAAACCAAATGACAAAGCAGTTTTATTATTCCAGTTATCTTTCATGGTGACATATTACCATTTCACTGGACGTTTCTATTGGATCTCTGCTCTAATTAGCTAGCTTCCTCATCTCTATTGTGTAAATGTGACTTTATTGTGAAATACAGGCCACCGTAACCTGTCCCAGAGGCTTGTCCATGTTGTTGCAATTCCTGGTCGGCAATAGAGCTAGAAAAAAGTCATAGCTTACTTAATGCCCCTTTACGTCTTGAATAGGCTGCACAATTAATTGAAAAACATGGTATTATGGTGCTAAGCCCAATTTCTGGCATATAAATTAATTGCACATAAAAAAAAAAATGTATTGTATTGAAACAGAGCAAATCTTAAACATCTCAGTTTTTCATTAAAAATGTTTCTTGTTTGATGAAAAATGAAAAATATTGAAACATCTGTGTCTGTAAACTGTATTGCAATTTATATCACAACTGCAATATTCAGCAAAAATAATTGCAATATGATTATGTGTCAATATCGTGCAGTTCTAGTCTTAAAAATAATTCTGACTGCATGTCAACTTTATATTTACTCCAGCGTTGAGGTTGATTCATTTTCACTTCAATTCAAGTCAGTTCAACATCTAAAAAATAAACTGCAACTTATCTGCTACACAGAACAGTCAATCTCAGTTATTTCTTACTCAGTTGGACAAGGCAAGCTCTCCGTGCTTCTCAAAGCTTTTCCAGCGTTTGAACGCGGAGGAAAATCCACTTCCTGAACTGAGTGAATTGAGAGTGGCACGACCCCGGCGCCGGCTCACTCCGCCTGACAGTCCGTCGGTCTGTTTGTCAGGCGGGCCCGCAGAGCGATGCTGACGTCTTACCTGGGTTGCAGTCTGTGAGCAGGGAGCAGATGGACAGCAGCACCTTGGAGATGGTGAGGGCGGGGCTCCAGTTGTCCTTCAGGATGTCCAGACAGATCACCCCCTGGCTGTTGATGTTGCAGTGGTAGATCCTCGTACGAAACGTTACCTGGAGACACAAACACACCGCGGTTCAGAATTAGAAACGCAATCTCTCTCTAAGCGGCGAATACGATGAACAGAGAGGAATTTGTCCTTGTCTGGAATTTGCTAAATCCAGGCATTACAGATATAATGGTGTCTTTATTATTTAGTCGACACTAATGGAAATTACTACCTAATAGAGACCAAAAAAGAGAGAATATTGATTGACTGATATGATTCACAATTCTTATTCATATGCCCTTAGACAGTCCAATCAGTACTTTCTAATTTATCCAATAAAAAATTAAAAATATTATTTGAAAATAGGTTTTATCATACTTTATATTACCGTGCAGTTCACTGTGATGAAAATCCGTTTTTATTATTTTTGTGATGTGATTTTGCATATCAATGTATGTATAGGCCTAACTATGAGAAATAGTTATACATTAATATCGAAATCATTTCTTATGATTGTGATATTCATTTTGTCCATTTTGCCGAACCCTAATCTTATGTGTGTCTGAGTTTCCAGAACTGTACAATGCAAAATTGAGCTGAAAATAAACTCTTCTTAGTCAAGATCAGTATTTTCTGTTAACATATTTTATACTCACTGCCACCTTGCAGTATAAGATATCTCAGAGAGCATTAATGAGCAAACTAACTGCCTATTTATTCATGATCCTATCCAGTATGCATTGATATTTAAGGAACAGGTGTTAATGAGTGTGCGAGTATTGTGCTGGTTAGATTAAAGCTCACGCAAATAATGATTGTTAAGGGTGTAAAATACTGTTGGGAAGAGACGATTTAGCGTCACCTAATGATTTTATATCCCGCCTTCCTGCTACCACGCATGATGAAGTATCGACAAGCCTTCCTACTGCAGCAGTTGGGGGTAAACTGCCTTGCTCAATGGCTCCTTGGCCATGTCTTGTCTTTGTCCTTGTCTTTCCCCACCCAGATTTTCCTGGCCAGCGTGGGACTGAAGCACCGGGTGAATTTCCAGAGATACGACTATATGAGTTTTTACAGATCCATTTGTGTTGCAGTGAAAAAAAAAAAGCACAAGTGGGTGTAAACGCTTAATCATAAATTCTAACAATCCACAAGGTCATGTTCCCATTCATTACCAGTGTAGCAGCTCCAGCGAGTAAAACAGTACAGCAAGACACACACATACAAACAAAACTAGACACACAGAGGCATTGCTAGCGGGAGAAGCTTGTAGAAACACAAGTGAAATCCTATTGCATAATGGAAAAGCCCTTCGCTCCCATCCGTCCTCCACCTCCCAGCTTCTTGTTGCCACACAAAGCAGCTAGTGGTTTTTCGTGTTGAAATCCCCGCCTACATTTTAAAACGCCTCATCAGCTCCATCGCTACATGTCAAAGACATCTGCAGGCTCACAGAAACAAAATCCTCATGTTGTGCACATATGGCAAACTCACACACATGACATAGACTCTTACACATTACATAGACTCTTACACATTACATAGAGCCAGGAGCACATTACATAGAGCATTATATATACTATTACACATTACATAGAGAAATCGCACAATTTGGCAACCAGCATCTTTGAGGGTTTCATCATCGAGGGTGCTTGATGGAAGTTGTTTTGGGATGTGAAATGGTTACTATATAACCTTTTCCACCCAGATCCAAGGAAGTCAGTAAATTATATTGAAAATTGAGTAATTCAGCTGCTATTGTAGGTTGCACCATGACATGCGGTGTATAAATGAACAGTTTCCAAGCTCAGTAAGAGGAAGAGGTTTTTCAGGCAGGGCAGGAAACTAACAAAACCAAATGCTGGTGAAGTTTTGGCTGTGGCTGGTGCTTTAAGCTGTTGCTCCCACCACTTTGTCAGGCAAACCACCATCACTTTTAGCATAATTTCTATCCATTTGGCTGGTACTCCAAATTGGCTTGTGAATTAATTACATTTTAGCCATTTAGCTGATGCCGTTTTCCAGAGCGACTTACGAGCGCAAGAATGAAATGAGCTGCGAACACACACTGCTGAGCCACACTTCACATAACAAAATATCCCCATGAGATTTGAATCATCATGTAAGACCGAGAACTACTAGGATGTGAAATGATTTTAAAAAATTCAGACAAGAGCATATTAGAAGCAGATGAAGTCCTCCTCAGATATGGGAGAGATGGGTGTGACTCGGGGAGGAGAGCAGGGCTTTAAGTCTCATGGAGATGAGTTTCAAGCTCACAATGGAAGATAGAGCCTGCCAGGTGGGGAAGCTTGTGATAATCAGGAGCCAGTGGTGAGACACAGAGGATCATTTGAAAAGCTGCTGTGGGCCTTTCACTTCCCTTTCCCCCCCCAACCCTCCACATTACACCGATATATCAGCATCAGTAACAGTATAATGGGCAGATTTAATTGCCCCACTGAGGCCCATTTAACACTATCTGTCAACGGTGCTATGTGTATGCAGCCATAAACGCACACCCCTCTCTAATATGAAAAGACAACTCAAATATTTGTTGTTTTTTATGACCGATTGATCAATTGAAAATATTATTTACTACTTCATTAAATCATAAACTTTTGTTCCCAAACACCCTCTATGGCTTTTCTCATGTTATACTGAATTAGACTGACCAACAGAGGGCAGCATGGTGTAAAATCGAGGAACCACAAAAGAATAACAGTTTTGTCATCACTTTAAATATTGGAATCGCTCTTCATTACCAAGTAACACTAAATGAATTCATTTAAATGTCACAAACACCCCACCAGCAAACTGCATCCCCCCCACCACGCAGCGACCTGCAGCATTTAGACTCTACTTTTACCTGGATTTGCATAGAGACTGTGCTCATGTCACACATCCTCAACAAACACACAAACAACCTACCGCCGGGCTGTTTATAACGGCTTGGATGTGAGCTTGACATCTGTTTGGTCGTGACACTTGACACCGCTGTTTGGCCCGCGCCAATCACCAACATCTGGCCCGCCTGACCCCGACCCTCCAGAGGAAACTTCTAATGAGCCTTGGCATTCCCAAAATCGCACAGGACAGGACGTTATAAATAATACCCCTCCACTGAAACGCATCCACCTGGCGAGCTCGAGATTTTTAAAAAGCGAGAGTGGGGGCGGGGGATCTGGATCCAAAATTCCCAAGCCTCGGGTCTGAGCGCATTCAGCACTGAGCTTCATTGGAGCGTTTCTATTGTGAGGGAGTGTATGGCAGCTACGGGGCGATGGGGTGGTGTTGGGGGGTGGGTTGAGGGGTGAGGGGGGGGGTTGGCTGCAGATCACAGTGTGTGTGTCGGAGGGGTAGGAGGTATGGGTTGGGGGGGGCGGAAACACTCAAGCCCTCTGGCTACAGAAAGCCGGGCCGGAGCCTGTGGATTTGTTTGAGTCTGCTGTCAAACACAGAGCTGGTGGTTACACAGCACAAAGAGCGAGAAACAGGGAGAGACGAGAGAGAAAGAGAAAGAGAGAAAGAGTGAGAGAGAGAGAGAGAGAGAGAGAGAGAGAGAGAGAGAGAGAGGGAGGGATGGAGAGAGTGAGAGAAAGAGAGAGAGAGAGAGAGAATGAAGGCCAAGTGAAAGGGTAATCGGGTGCACTGCGGACCAAAGGGAGACTGGCCCTGACATATTCTGTGTGTTCAATAATGACATCCACTCAACTTCTCTAAAATGATCTGCAGAGAAAAACATATAAAAAAAACAAAACAGAAAAACAGTGCTTGAATAGCCGAGTATTGAACTGGTCTGGATTTGGCAAGAACCAGATCTCTACAAAATAATAGCAGCTCAAATCACAAGAGTTCTTCCCAAACAAAAGTGTAGAGTGCAAAAGTGCTAAGCAAGCTGTAAAACAGCTGTGTCAAATCGCATAGAGTACCGCCACTGAGAAACTACCACGGCACCAGATTTGATAAAATGTGCTGTACTAGTGTAATACTATGTTTTTCATGAACTGGTACTTCATTTTGTAGTGTTTCACATCATTATATTATCGTCAACTTGCATAAAAGTCACTCTTGAAAACTGAAGTCTTATAAAAACTGAAGTCTGCCAGATATTGTTACCAGAAAATCCTGCTCCAGATAACTTTAAATAGTGATACGTTGCGTTCTGACAACCATGATGTTTTGCTGCTATCATGCCAGAACTGAAGGACTGTATGCATCAGCAAAATTAGAAACTTTTTGTAGTTGCAGCCACCCCTCCTCAAAATGACTATTAATAGCTTTTTGATAGAACAAAAACATCTACAAAAGTTTAAGAATAATTATTGTATCTGAACAATTTTAGGTATTGTTTCATGTTAATTTTAGGTTATTTTACTGTTTCAGTTTTATGATTTTTTTTTAGATATTTATTTTTTGTACCATGGTATTGTTAAAGGAGCACTACAGTGATAAGAAATGTTCCTACTCAATTTTTCCCTAACTTAATTTTCTTGACTGGATGTGAAGATTTTGGTCGATATTCAAACTGACACATAATGACTGTCCAGTGCACATTATTATTATTCTTCACAACAATAATCACATGTGAAATGACAGTGTGTCCATGACTACAGGAAATGTGTGATCATACTGTATGGGTATCAGCACAGCCCAACAGTTGTTTCTTACTTTTCTAGACCTTTTGTCCAATTCCCAAACTTCTCCAGATCTTAAAATGACCAAACACTCTTTCCATACGTTTCCAGACCTGTGTAGGAACTCTGGATACTCGGTCAGGTATCCAAGTATCCAACTGTGTCAACACTAGTGTCTACTGGCTGCTGACCTTGGGGGGTTTGAAGGGGTAGTCGGGTGTGAAGGCGATGTCCAGGAAGAAGACCCCTCCCTCGTACACGGAGCCCGGTGGTCCCAGGATGGTCGACCTCCACTCGTAGATGTTGTCTCCTTTGGGGCCGGCGCTGGAAAAAAAAATTGAAACAGAAGACGTGTTAATATGTTAATCAGCGCAGCGCACTGGAATCGACAGCCTGGTGTTAAAACTGCCAGCGGGCGGACAGAGATTTGGGGGAAAAGAGTTGCTGAGGCGGTAAATGCCGGGTTCTGACAAGTTAATGACGGAGATTTTACGAATGCTCAAGCTGTGGAGGTTTCAGAGATTTTGGCCCAGGCTTTTTTAGTGGGAGATTTGGCTTATCTTTCAAAAGGTTTATATTAGATTACAGGCTATTGGGAGTTGTTGCTGAGAGTGTTGCTGAGGCAATTCTGACACATTGACGCACACATACCACAGAGAGTAAAATACTGAAATCCTGGAAAAGAAATGTAACCGTGTAACTGAATGAAAACCAACAATCTGTAAAACAGAATATTACAAGAGATACATGACAAGAAAACAGTTACTCAGGGTATATTTATAGGGCATCCACTGCAAAATGATTTCATCTCTGTGGCCTATTTTTACTAGATGAGTAGTTATGTTGAATGGAGGCTGAAGGTCACATCTGTTGTATAGGCCTGGTAATTAATGCCATTTCCATATTAAGGACTCCCTCCCCCACTGTTGTTTGTGGTAAGACCCTGGGCTGGCGCAGTGCCAGAAGGAGACCGGGACAATGTCCAGATCACAAAGCCCAGGACAATGAACAATCCCTCCGATTTCATGTAATTACCGGGCATAATCTTTAACGCCAACCCAAACCTGCTGGCGGATGTGCTTACAAATGTGTATGCGGACTGCCTGAAACACACTTTTCCTTGAGGCTGTGCTATCACTGCTCATTTTTATTTAGACATAAACCATTAATCTGACACTGAGATGTTCTGACAACGACCATACAGCAAACTTTGTAATAACAGCAAACTGTTAAACAAGCGTCTGGCTCCATGCATGCCCTTGACAATGGATCATTCTCCATAAATAGAAATTAGACATTAGATGTTTCCTTCCTCCTTCAGTGTCACACATGCAAATTTCCACTAATCTCCTTTGCCACTCTTTCACACTGCCCCTCTCCTAAGCCTTCTTTAATTAGCTAATTATGATCACTGCTTCTCTAGGGAATTACTTAAGAATACACTCTGTCGATAAGGAATCCGCAAATCTGGACTTCTGTTGTTTCAGGCACAAAGAAAAAAAAATCTGATGGATTTCTTTTTTGTAAGAGTTGTAAGAAAAAAAGAACAAAAGCAAAGCATGTGGAGGGACCATGCTGGATGTTGCCCATTATTTTCTGCTATGAACCAAATAAATGCTGAGATGGTGCTTCAGTTTGTGAGGTGGCTGTTGCTTTGGTTTCGAGCACAATAACTACCAGTGTACACATGATGTGTATTTATGTGCTGTGCAAAGGACACAAGTTGTCATCTGTGTTTAAGGGTGCGTTCACACAAAATATTTTTGGAGCGCTTTATCCAAACTGTGGAGCTGAAAGTAGGTACTTTAGTTCAGTTTGTTTCGGCAGGTGAGAACAATGGCATTCTAATTCGGATGGTACCAAATAACCGAGATGTCTGAAAATGCGAGTCCTGGTCCTCTTCCACGTGAACTGCAGTGCAGTTTGGTAGGAGTGAGGACATAATCCAAACAAACTACAGGAAACGACCCCAAAACATGCAATTTAATGGGTATAAGGAGGCAGATGTTGACATCTGATAGCCAGCAGTTTATACTTGGAAAGCCTAGCAGAACAAAATGAAGTGAGGGCAAACCGCAGTCTGGACTTTGTTTTTTTTTTCTTAGATTACTTTTATGGCATTTCTGTTTTATTGGACAGTACAATTGAGAGAGACACAAGAAAGTGGGAAGAGAGAGGGGGGTGACATACAGCGAAGGTCCCAGGCCGGATTTGAACTCAGGACATCGCGCCCTAGCCGACTGAGCCACCAGCATGCCTCTTCTTCATTTAACTGGTATGAGCACCAGTGAAAGGTAAAAGAAGAAAGGTAAACTACGGTTAAGAGTGCTGACAAGTCTATTATGCTTAACTGAAGCTACAGCGACTAGAATGGGATTTGTTTCAACTGCTGCCCGCTGTCAAAATCTAACCTTGTGGGATGACAAGTTTCCAAAACTCTGTCCAATAAACGAGTCCTTATGACTTTTGTTTACAGTTCCTGATTTGCTCGTAACTGGCCAATGTGAACCTCAACAAACCAAATAACAAAAAAGTAACAAAGTAAACTTTTGCACTATATTTCGGACCAAAGAAAACAAACTTAAGGTGTGATCACACCCCAACTGTTCATATGTTAGTCTATTTTCCCTGCAGTTGGCAACATTAGACAGACAAGTTCTTTTCCCTCTGATCTATTGCTCAAGGCAATGTTCCCTCCATGAAGCTTTGCTTGCATTTCTGTGCTGCAAACACCTCAAGGTAATACTCCCATTATTGTCATGCTATTCAGAATCTGCCCTGACACCAAGGTAAAAGAGAGAGCAGGCTATTCCCTTTTTTAAGCATTCCCAATAGAAGCGGACGCTCGCCTCCTTCAAGGCTGATGAGTTTGTGGCAGAGATAAAATCGACAAGATGGAAAGAGAGATGAGCCGGCATGGCAGAGGTCCTCGCTCAGCACACAGACTGCTGTAGAGGATCTGACAACCGCACAAGGGCTGTGGGTAAAGGCTAAGTCAATAGCTGAATGTGCATGCCACCGCTGGCCGTTGCTTGGAGACCTCCTCCCCCCACCGGCTCGGGGGTTCATGTGGTGCTTTGTTGCAGCTGGTTGAGAGCCAGCTCATTCAGGATCTGACAGTCTCTCACTTGGCCATTAGTTTGGGAGAGGTAAAGCGGTGTGGCCATTGCAAGAAGCTCAAATTGAATCAGGGGCGGCCAGATCAAGACTTCCGCAGAATCATAGCATCAGCGAGTCTTTGCACGAGATCCTATTCACCCGGCTTAAATTAATGCGAGGCTAATGGCAGGAGTTAAATGGCTTATGATTCCTTGACCCTGGTAATAGCTATGTAGAAAATGATGCTCTGCAGCTGACATATTCAATTCACAGTAATTGGGCAGTCAAGACATTTCATAAATTACAATTCTGCAAGTGTAACTTCAAACCGACGGGCTCATTTCGTCATATGCCATGATATTCTCTCTTGTTGGGCATGGCTGCAAACTCCTCGTTGGCGCTTTAAAAAAAAAAACTCTGGATCATTGAATCTAAAATGTCAACTCACTGAAGGGGTTGCAAGAACAAACCCGCAATAATCTAACACCCAGCCCCAACCCTGAAAACGGCGCAGCCTCAATTAGCTGAATGTTACTCCTCAAAAACCAGAGCGTCACTCCCCTCTCTCTAGCTGTGGAAAAACACTGTTCTCTTCAGCCCAGACAGATCTGCTCTGCACAAATACATGACGTTAAACAGTGCCGGTTATGAGCTTTGTTGTACGCTGCAATAATACCCTGTGTGTGTGTGTGTGTGTGTGTGTGTGTGAGTAATGCTACATCTGCAGTATACGTCGGCCGAACGGCTCGATTCAGTGAGTATTTGGGTCATTTGTTTCAAGGGTCTGGGATACATTAGTGTGCGGGTGTCCGTGAGAATCTTGCCACTGCCCTGTCCTCCGAGATTACGCTCATGTGAGAACCCACTTCGACAGCTGGAGCGCTTCCTCCGCAACAGAACACCAAAATAAAACGTTTTACCACTGATTCACGCCGCTTTCATACTTTGTGAGGCTGTGTGAGGTTTGCCTGTTCCTTCTGAAACCGTTAACCTCAGTTTACATTTTCTCTGACGGTTCATCTTTTTCTTCTGACGTTGCTTCTTTTTAACAGAATCGACAGTTCAAATTCTGCCCAAAAAAAAAAAAAAAAAAAAAGCCAAGGAAGGCAGTATCAACATCAGCTCATGTGGTCGGCACGTTTCAACAGTCATAAAATTGTGTTTGTGGTACCTGTGAGAGAGCAAGTAATTGCATCTCGCATTGATCTTATGTGCTTCACTTGAACAAAGGCTCGTCAGTGTACACAGGAGGACAAAGATCGGACACTTTGAAAGCAAGGGAAGCAATAGGAGCATTTAGAAATCATTTTCTTCATGGAAAAAAAAAGGAGAACGTACCACAGGCCTTCGTCTTCATTCATCCTCTCCATCCCAATTCTCCGGTTACTGAAAACTATCCAAGCTGCGTCCCATAAGTAAGGAGAGCAGTAATAATTTCCATATATATTGAATGACCTTTCCTTCCCGTGATACAGTGCGGTGTGCGAGACCAGGGTGTCCTTTGCCCCGTTTAATCATCTATATTGCCTTATTCCCTGCGCAGGGCAATCTGCAGATTGGTGCCAACCTGTGATAACCTTTATCTTGCGGCATGAGAGCCGGGCTAATCTCGCAAAATCGCTAACCTATCTTGCAGTTATTGTCAGCCAAAGCCAATTCCCCCAGACATCAGGGCTCGGGTTAAGTTGATGAAGGAGATGTAGTTAAGAGATCAGCCTGTGCCACTCACTGGTTCAGCTGATGATAGAAAGGGAAGCCTCAGAGATCCACTGTAAGGTACAGACTGACAGAGTTCAAAGACTGTAATCAGATCTATATGGCAGGAAAAAAACACATTGTTTCTTTACTAGAATGTTGTTTAACCACATCTCAGATATCCAAACTGATCAGCTGCCAAGATAAAGTTTTGGGCATTTAGCTGACACTCTCCAGAGCAAATTGTAATGACTGTAATGACTGGTAGAGTAAACTTAAATTCCTACAACGAAAACCACATAACAAGCAACCCCTATTAAGGAGCCCAAGGGTCACGGAAATGGCAGTAACAAATGTTCTTGTGTGCTTAAAATGATCGCGTGTGTCAGAAATAAGAGCCTGACAGAAAAGGTCATTCAGATAAATAATATGCCATGAAGTCATTCTCCTGACCACCGTCAATGAAACAGCTCCAGGCAGTACATTGGTAAGGCTTCAAAAGACTAGTCTTGGTTCTGTGGTTTCTTGCAATGGAAGAGACTTGTTCATGTTCAGAAATACTAGTTGGGCAGTCCCATGCACTAAAAACAACTCTAGCATTCTTAAATTCAATGATATTCTACTTTAAACAGTCAGACCAGCCTCTATTGCTGTGGAGTTCAGATTGGCAGCAATCCACTCATAGTGACTCGCCACTGAAAAACTATTCATTAAAAAATTATGCAGAGGATAGTCAGTGAAGTTCATCCTTTTATGATTCTTTTAGTTCAGTTTAAAATATAATGCTCACAGGGACGTGAGAAAATCCGCCTGTGTCGGTGGTGAGGGATCTGTTAAATTTCTCGCCAGCGTTATCTCACAGATCCAGCTTTGACATGAGCCGTTGCACCCAAAAGAAATGCAGACATATAAGGCAACAAGGGAGTAAAAATTATCTTCTTTTTCCTCTTTTCTTAGTAAAAGGGTCAAGAAAATTCACGCCCCATCAAAGAAATGCCAATTTTTTCCCCCTGCAGCTGATACTGATATTGATTCTCCAGCACAAAATTGTGTTTGACTAAATTTAATTCCACTAACAAATAACTCAAAGATACAATGATGGAAAATGCTGCAAAAATGAGTTAATTTGTATGGCAGCCTTCATATATAACAGTTGCCAGTCTCTGTGTTTGCACCCTCGTCTGCATGAGTGTTTATGTAAATGAGGCTCAGTGAATTTCCTTGTGGATAAGGAATGAATATACTGACATAAAACGGTAGAAAGCAAAAAAATAGACGGTTTAGATACCCATCAAACATATAAATGTGCACGGTGCAAGCACTTGAGCAATGCCACCAAGCACAAAACCTCAGACAGGGGAGCGGTACAGTATGGTTACAGGTAAAAACCTGTCAGAGCCGCCCGCTGCAGGAAGAGGCTGATAAATAAAACAGAAAAGTAAATCAGTAATTGAATGTGAATCAGTATGTTTTGGAGCTTGTGAATACCGCCATGCGCAAATAAAGCCATTATCTGCATTATTCGCCATTCCAGTTCATTCCCCCCAGGCACTTTTTTTTCCTAATGGCATAGTCATTCAGTTAAGATCTTCCATTCTATCGGCGCGGCTGCTGTGGTTATCAGAACAGGAACTTTAATGAAGCAATCTTCTTTCCCCCTGACCGTGAAAGAGCCCCAAGACCAATTACTGTGTAGCTCAACAGCCGAGGTGACACCTCCTTCCCCCAGTCTCTTGTCTTTATTGTCTCAAATGACATGGTTTGTTTTTTAATCAAGCCTTTTATTGTTCATCTGTACAATGAATACCGCAATTACTGACCGGACGGTTTATCCAGCAACAACCCCTTTCCGAGGGAAATGGTTGAATATGTGTATGCATGGTTTCCAAGTCGAAAGGGAATAGCGCAATTCTATTCCCGCAAGAAGGCAATTTCACATGCTGGGTTCAATCAATCTAAACAGCAGTTGGTATTGGACTGAGGAAGTGTACGTCGAGAGAGCGGTTTGAAGAACTGGGCTTTCTTTCAGGAAGTTTCTCCTCACTGGGGTTTACACTCATGTTTACAATGCTGTAAATAAAGCAGGGGATCTGTTTATTATCCTCAGCCCTCCTTTCTAATTCAGCGAGATGCTTCCGAGGTACACAGATTTTGGCGGGGTAAGCAGTTTTTCCTCCCTGCATCTGAGCTGCTGCCTGCAGCCAGCTTCTTGTGCAGTGCAAATGTTTGCCTCTGGCTACAAATGAATAATGTAGAGTATATACCATTACCATAATACACAGGCTTTGCATACATGAACGACACAACATCATGAGTCATAAAAATATCACTTAGCCCACAGAGCATTGCTGCGTACTCAGGGCAAAGGATGACACTACAAACAATAAAACAAGCCTTAGTAACAGCAACAAGGACCTCATGCCCTAAAACTACAGGTGCACAATTTGGCAAAGAATAAAAATAAAACAACATTTTTGTCTTTCTTTTTTCTGAGATATGAATTGCAATAAATGTGGACAGTAGCTTTATCTACGCAATTTCTTTCAGTGCATAAAAATGTAAAAAAAAAAAAAAGAAATGTGGTGCTAACAATGTGTGGGGCTAATTATTAACATTTGCTTTGCTTGAATAAAAGAAGGGAAAATCTATGCTGACATGTAACTTGATTTGTAGGCCAAGGATTCCTACAACAGCACAAGAGCACTGTTTCAGGAAAACTAAGCTGCCTGAAACAGATCTGCCTCCAAGACAAAACTGCAGCCTCTTGCGATTTGCAAATTGAATTAATCGATATTGCGATTTTAATATTTTTAATTTTGTAGCTCTGCTCCAAACTCCATTCAGCCATGATTAGAGAAATGTCTTTTCAGCGCCCCGCCACCTCCACAAAAGCACTCCAGGCAGCCATTTGGCCTTGTGGCCAAGGGAATGGACTTATTACCAAAAGGTCAATGATCAGAACGAGATGAGCTGCCGGATCTGCGGTAGAGCCTGATACTCCGTTGGTCTATTCCCTCGACACCGCATTAGCCCCGAGGTTTGCAAGTATAGAAATGTAGCATGAATTTTAATCTATGAGTTAAACAAATTAGTACAGAGAAAATGGCATTCCTTCAGGATGTTATTCATTGGTTATTTTTCATTTCACCAGTTAGAATAGAATGTTAAAAGTGGTAACATTTCATATGGCATTAAGAGACTTTAAATCTTCTTGGCAGGACCTATTATTTCTGACTTTAGAGGGAAACACATTAGATTTTGAGATGGCATCCCAGTCAAAGTGGTAATGGCATCTCAGAGCGATTGTTTACTTGTGAGTTATTTGTTCGCTTGCCAAAGATTCTTCTGTTTGCTTTCGTGTCAGCCGCAGATTACCATTCTGTCATTCTCAATGACCTAAACTGCTTCTGTGAAACTGGTTGTGTAATGGCAACACTCCACCGCAAAATGTCCACACGCCGTGCTTCATGCTCGGTTTCCCCTCCAACCCATTAATAACGTTCCGGACAAATGTTTGCCAGAAAAGTACCTCGCAAATGAGGACATTGAGAATTCAGTGACACACATGAATCAAGACAGGCTCTGTTAGCTGTCAAACAAGTGCCGCGGTAGAAAGCATTAAGGATAAATTAAACACAAGACAATGTTCTGAGGTCTAAGGCGCAGCATATGTTACCTTCGTTCAATATGAGCGGATTCATTTTCTTTTCCGCTCAAAACTTTGTTTGGAGAAGAACGATGGAGGGCAGATTAGGGTGCTTGGTAAGAAAATTACCGGTTTCAGCAGATGTTTCATAGTTGTACAAGGGAGAATTTCTGGCCATAACAAAAACAGCAGCAGCCTGTTGAGCACTGTCTCTTTGCATGTAAGAGCCTGCTGTTCTTATACCAGGGTAAGAAATTAACCAGCGGGCATTTTTTTCCCCATCTTGATCTGATTTTTAAAAAGGGCATTTTGGTCCTTTTCAGAGACAAATTTATTGAACTCTAAGATAATACATTTGCTTTATAATTGTAATTGTACCACTAAGATTTGTTTCAACTTCTTTCCCACCGCTGGAAACTGGCAGCAGGCCTCACAGAAGAGGATGGAGTCGTTTTCCCCTCTCTCTCTCTCTCTGTCCCTAACCAGTCCATCTTCCACTCCTCGGCTGTTGAGTTTTTGGCAATACTGGTCGTTTTATTTTTTGTTGATGCAGTAGTTTTTGTGGGGTCAGTGGTTGCACTCATGCGTGAATAACTCAACAAACAATGTGAACAAGGTTAAACGAAAAAGTTTACTCCCAATTATCAGGGGCTTTTTTTTTCTGCCCCCTCATCTAATCATGAGTTTTGAAGGGCATTTTTTCCCCCCCGAGCCCCGTTAATTCCTGACCCAGCCTTGTACCTTGTTTCAGTATGTACTGTGTTACTATGCCACCAAGAAAAAGTCCTGTATATTTATTCTACTTGCTAAAGATGTGTTCTCACTCAGGTTCTCTAATTTTGCAATCTATGGACAGAGCCTTGACAGAAAGGTCAGGAACATGCCAGCGTATAGTCAGACACAGACGGTTTATTATAGAACAAGACATCGATTAGGGCTAATTTATCCGAGGTCAAATGCTGTCATCATCTGAATGGATTAGCGTGTTTTGTTCACTGACATCCTATCCCATCGCATCGAGATCCTACCCCGGGATAATTCACCGACGTTACCGTGCAGAAGACAGTGATCAACTAGAATACCCAGGAGGCATTCTGGAGCTCATCCCCCCTTTCCTCCGGTCCCCGTCCCTCCGCCCCCCCCTCATGAATATTGATAACCCTCCCTGCTGTGCTTAATGGTAACACTGTGAAAAATGATGCTGGGTGTGTCACTCGCACATAATCCCCCCGGGGCCGCAGCACAACACTAATATGCAGCCATCGCAGACGTGAAGATGATCCCATCAGCCAGACGAGAATTAGAGGTCAGAACCCACATTGACAAGAGGCTAGCTTCTTGGTGAGACTTGATAATGGCGGAGATACATATTCACGTCGAAGGCCGAGAGCCGGCACGCACGTGAGGGAGTGACCAGCTGGGTGTTTTGCGAAGGAAACTATTCCCTCCAGCTTCCATGATGTCATCAGGGAGTGACAGCTCTGTTTTGGGCATCTTAAGGGCATTACATCACACCGGTTGTATTCGGGGGGGCTATTTGTGCCAGAGGCCGGCCATGTTATCCAGCCTTTTTAAAGAGGAACTCGTTTATGTTGCATTTAAGGCATTTATCTGATGCTCTTATCCAGAGGGACTAACAATAAGGGCAACAAAACAACAGGCTTAAAGGGAAAATCCATCCTCGGATAATCTTACACCGGTAGATATCATCAATCTGTGATGTTCAAAGCATTCCAGGAGTTATTTTGTGATGACATGTGTAATTAACTTTTTTGGTGAACCCACTTTCCCTCAACCTGCCCTGTGTTTCTACAGCCCGCAGGAAACGAGCATGAACTTGTTTTTTTTCTGCTATCAAACAGCGCTGAAAATATCTACGTTTGGCCAGTTATTTGTGGGAATAAGAGAGATACACCACCAAACAACAAAATGGGCCCCGAAATGCAAGGCACATCGCCGGAAGCTGTTTTTCTAACAGTGTTGACGTGTTTTGGGGTGGATTTTTCCTTTAAATCCCTAGATGTTTGAATCATCAGTATTACAAGGAAGCAACAGTAAGGAGGAGTACAACGGTCAGAGCCACAGCACACTGACGATAGATTCATCAAAAAAAAATCCCTGTGACTCAATGACTAAAATGACAATGCATGATAGAGAGAAGTGATAGGTAAGGAAACAAAAACCGAGTACAGAAGGTAGGAGGGAGTCTATTTCATGACAGGAATATCAGCGTAAGCAGAGGAGGCAGATGTGGGAGAGACGGGATATGATTCAAGGGGAGAGCGGGACGTGAAGTACAACAATTCTCCCACTCAATTTAAGAATTTTTACCAGTTATTCATATGGCCTAGGACAGACAGATTATTATTTTTAACTATCTCAGCTAAAGCTCAAACTTGTGATTTTGTCAGGTGTTGAAGTGTAGAGCTGTTCCATAGAAAATACACTGGAAAAGATGGTATAGATGACTGGGAAGGGAGATTTTCTGGGTACATTTTTTTGGCAACACTACTATAGAAAAAAATTATGTGGTTATAAAATCTCAAACAATCTGTGGGTCCACAAATAAATTCAGCCACCCTTTCTTTGTCTAAGGAGCAGCGCCAGACTTTATAGCTGATGACAACATAAATTTGAGTCTTTCTGGCTCTGGGAGAGAGTTATTATTCAGCAATATTGATTGGCCTGTGCTGGATCATAAGAATTGTTTCATTGAGTCATGTTCCTCTTTAAAGTGCATCTAATCAAAGAGTTTGTCCCAGTCAGAGCGTTGCCATATTTATGCCTAAATTGCAACTTTCAAGCAGGAGAAATACTATTCCTTTCAAATACTGCTTTATTTGCATCAATAGGTGTAAAAACACGAGCTGCCTGTGCAATATACTTGAAGTGCATGACAGTGAGAATAATTGCTATGTCAAATCCTCTTGGGTTTCAACATGTTCCTATTCGTTTGATGCATGACAATGCCAAGGTGACAAGCAAGCTGTCACAATACTGTGAGTGAGATAAAGCTTAGAAACAAATTTAAATACTTGCGGCTTGCGTTTTCGAGCAGTGACATAGCACAAAAGTGCACCAATTTTGTTTGCAGTGCATGGAAATTTATTTGTCTCTTTAAAGTCCCAGAAGACATGAAAGCCAGAAAACACTATTAAGTATCCTATTTATCAATACACAGGATTTAATGTAACTGTAGCTTGTGCTATTAAATGAAGGTGAGGGTCAACGCAGAAAGCTGGCTTGGATGTTAGAGGAAAGGGAGTGGTTGTTTTTATTGGGGTTATCAAGTGGGCACCTGAAGATGTTTTACTGAATTAGATCCATAACACTTCCAGCTTTTACAACAGTAGGCTACATCCTGGCGTCTCAAAACCACCTCCAGATATACGCGCTCTCAGCACTGATCTGCACCTACACTACAAACACACAAAGCAGTCCTCTCCACCTTGCAGTGAAAAGCAGCGTGATCCAATCCACACAGCCCTGTAGGTGATACTGAGGAGAATGTAGGTGATGCGAAGGAGACTGCAGATTTTAACTACACGATAAGCTTGGCAAATTCTCTCTGACCTGGACAAAGTGGCGAGGGAGTGTGAGGGCTCCTCACCGAGAGACAGATGAGACATAATACATCAGCTGGCCCCCAGCGCCGGGTGTTGAATGTACCGGAGTGAATCTCTTTAACACAACTCACTGTCCGCCTCCTGAAGGGGGCCAACAGGCTGTGACTCCATTTGTGGCGGGGAATGAAATGAATAACCTTTCAGGCTAACCTGGCCGGGAGCGGGGAGCGTGCGGCATACAAATGACAACACTGCCTTCGCCGTGTGCACCCATTCATGCAAATATGTAAATGCTGCCTTGATTGTTCACACGAGAAATTTGTTTTTTTGATGCATCTGACCCCCCTCCTCCCATCATTGTAACGGAGTACTAATCTATTTGGGTGTATCACAGAAACCACGTTATTAGATTTTGGTATCAATTTGAGTATGCAGAAAAGGGAACACACAGAAAGGATTATCTTGAAGAAGCTTAATTGTTTCCCAGGCAACTAGTTCCCCGCTAAGACGATGACTGTGAAATTTCTGCTAGCGATTATTTTACTTTCAAATGACTTACTCGTGTCCTCCAGCTAAATCCTTCATACAAGCCAACCTAGTTTTTTGAGGGGGGCTTTTGAAATAGATTATTTAGAGTCCTCGAGGAAAACAATATCTCATTTAGCCTCCAGTACAATAACAAAACTAGGTTGTGAGTTGGAATGAAAAGGTTAGCTAAATGTTTATCGTTAATGATGGCGGGTTTCAAATGAGACCCAGCAGGGGTGATTAATTCATGCAATAAACAAGGCTGTCTAGGGTGTAGTAATTCCACATCACCAGATGAGTCATACAAAGCCATTTTCCTTAATCATTTTAAACAGGTGCCTATAAACAAACACAGCCAATTCCAAAATGGTCAAAAAACATCAACATTTCAAAATCTCATGGAGCACATCTCCCTCAAGTGGCCTTAATCTAGCTAGGACCGGCCTCCATTTTCTGTCTTAATTTGTGTTGGAGTGCTGATTCAGAGGGTAATTAGTGTGCGGTAATAAACAGAGGCGTAATCAATGACAATGTCACTTTGTGTTATTTAAGTTATATAGGCTGGCTCCTGCACTGCATCCCAGAGGGATGCCTTTTGTCATGTCGGGAGTGACTGATGCACATGTGGTCTGCCACTCGCGAGCGACCATATCTCTTCCTCAAAGGGCCGAGAGCCGCGGCAGTGCCACACAATAACCATTGTCTGTGGTAAATCCCCAGCAGAGCGAGGGGGAACCACATGAGAATCGAAACAGGTTTTAAAGTCACACTGCCGCTTATTTTTCCCCTTTTCAATGCGCTCTCAACTAGAATAACGTGATCTAAAATGCTGCTTTTTCATGCGAGGTTGCAGTATGTGTTATCAAGCATTTTTCAAAAGAGAACAACAACACTAGAACGGGCTAGAGTCACTCTAATCCACCTGAGATTACCATCTCAAACAAAACACATGGAACAGCATTATGGCAGTGTGGCAACAGAGACAAAAGCATGTACATTACAGTATGGCCTTTCATTTTTAGAAACAAGAAGCCTTGAAAGAGACACATTTCTGATGTCTAGATTCATTAAAGCTTGAGCATCTGTACATAAAAGCTTAGTGTGTCAATAAAGAAAGATAAAATCTCCTTACCTGCAGTTTGGAGGTGGATCTAGTGTTATTTCTGCAAGCTCTTTCTGAATCCTGGAAAACAAAGACATTCATGTTTTAATCTCTGTTGGCAGGGCAAATCTCACAAAGATGAAAGCTGAACCATGCATCACTTCACCAGTCCATAAAGTCCATGTTTAAAGGTTCCATTGTAAAGAAGTAGGCTTGCTTTTTTCTAGTCTCAGCCATGTGGAGCTACACTACATGTTAACAACACAATAACAGTGATATACAGTGATATAGCCAATGAGGGCATCTTATATGTTTACTTCCATATATTACCATGCAAGTTGTGAATTGGCTGTGTCATGGTGTAAACAGTAATAAAGCTGCTGTTTGTAATCCATATGAAAAGCATAAAAATACAGATTACACAAAGACAGATAACTCTTTTTTATAACAATTCCAGCCAAAATACATTACACATATATTTGTCTTGGTGTTTTTAATGTTTTCTAGCTTTCACATTGGACCCATTTCATTGCCTGCGTGGGATACATAAAATTCTATTGAATTCAAAGGAAGATCAAGCAGAAGGAAATAAACAAACATGACTGCACTGACGATTTATAGCAATTAAGCGTGTAAAATGATGATTCAGACTCGGAGGGGCGGCCGAGTCCAGATGCTGCTCCTATATTAACGTTAACATAAACACAGTACTTCAGACAACAGTGAGGCATCTCAACCTCGCAGCCCTCGTCGTTCTGAAGACCCCGCAGAGGCTGCTTTAAGTGGAGCATACACACAAAAGGGAGATGTTCATAACATCAATCGCCGTTATAAAAAGACTCAGTGGCCTCAGCCAACCCTTGCTCAACTGGTTGCATAATTCTGTCATCGCCTGCCTTTCTGAGAATAAGTGGTAAGACTGGCGGAGGTAAGTGGTGGTGGCGTTGGTGGTGTAGGAGAGACAAGAGTGGTGCAGAGCATGAGGCAAATCCATTGAAATGAACGGGATGGAGTGGGAATGTCTCTTTCAAATGACAGCAATGACACTCCGGTGCCTGGCTGTGTGAGTCGCCTCCTTTATGTGGGTTTAGTGTCATACTGAATAGCACGGATGTTTAGAGTGACAATGCCAGCGGGACTTTTGTCTTTTATATAACTTCACACCCCCGGGGCACAAAGGGAGAGGCCCTTTCACAAACAAGCCCTGTCTAAATGCCGCTCTCCAGAGCCAGATTCACGCTTTTTTTTTTTTTTTTTTTTACCTCTTGGCACTGGTTGAAAGTTTAGCAGCAGTTTTACTCGAAATCTTGGTCTCCTTCTTTTTGGGCTGTGCTTGCTCCCGCTCCTGTTCAGGTGGTACCGACTCCCTTTGTTCGATATCCGAGCTTCCCCCGCTGGTGCTGGGGCTGTCGTCCGGTCTCTGCACTTCGCTGGACATCTTGGGCCCTGGAAAATAGGCGGCAAGTAACGTCACACCACCTTGATTGAGCATGGAAAAGGCAAATTTCCACTCCACTGGACAATAATGTTGATCTAACCTGGATTGCCCGCCTATATGCCACCTCAGCAATATTGTAGATTTGAGGGAAGCCAAAGTTTAGGGGGCTTTAATTTGATCAATGTGCAGTTGGACGTGCTTGAAGGCTAAAACAGAATAGGCTTCTTATTGCGGGATGTGCTGAGTGAGAGGCGAAGGCAGACGTTTATGACAGCCTACAGTGCTGTGAATTAAAGATGTAGGGCCCTTGTGCAATAGAGTATAACAAGCCATTTGCTTTAATCACCTGACGAAGATAGGGGTGATAAAGTAGGGCCTAGGTGTTTGGAAGACTTTGAGATGTAAGAGCCTTTACTGGCCTATTGCAAATAATCAATGGCCTGCTGCCCAGTGTCATTATTTCTGCCTTTTCTTGCACCAATAAAAGATAAGTCGGGATAATAATGTAGATTTGGGAAAATGCTGTGATAAACAGAGCCAATATAGATGGATGAAACAGCCCGAAATAGCCCAGCAGAGTGGGATTTAAAAAAAAAAAAAAGTAATGAACGTTTCATCAGTGACAGATCAAAAGAGGCACTTGAGAAGAAAAGACCAACCGTCACTCATCTGTGAAGAAAAGCACTGCCCTGGTTTTGTTTATGTCAAGCGCTCTTTGCGGACAAAAGACAAAATAAACATGCTGTATTACAAAAAAAAAAAGACAACTGACACGGATAGGGTATCCGATAGGGAAGCAGTTAATCAAAACGGTGAAGTAGAAGTGGCGGACAGCTCGCCTTTCCCGGGGGCGTTTCATGATGATAGGGACATCAACGGCAAAAAAAAAAAAAAATGTACCGAGTCGTCAGATAGCTTAGATATCGACTCGCCATACATGATGATAGAGGCAACGGTTGAGGTGTCAGATCGATAACGTTGAGATTACAGACTGCAAAAATAACGCCGAAAACGAGTTAAGATGTTTTTTGTGCAATCAGACATCACTTCACTGCTTGGTCAACCCGGATAGGTCAACAGTACTAAGGACGAAAAACACAATAGGGTCGAGTGGCACTGAAACCGAGCCGTCCTACAAAGCAATAATAACATCATTAGGAAGCTAGCGTTACAAGGCGGGGGGCGAAAAGTAGGACCCGCGGTTAACGTTACTGCTGCGAGGTGGGGGGCGGGGAGGTGGGGGGGGGGGGAGGGATTTAAAAAAAACAAACAACAACAACACAAAAAAAACACAGAATAGGCCTCGGCGTTTTAAACTCAAGGAAAATACGCATTGAAGGCGTATCTGCCGGACTCATCCGAAACAGCCGACGAGGGCTGATGGAGGACGGTCGACGGCAGGGCCAGATGAGCAGCGGTGAAATGTGCGGATCCTCGCCGTTTCTGGAGTGTCCACATTGTGCGTTGAGAGCAGTGACCCTGCCTCGGCACAAAGGGAGGCTCGTCCCACACATCCCCCCCCCACCACCCCGCTCCGCCGCCTCCTCCTCCTCCTTCACTGGAAAACGACACTTTTCACGGGACATTTACTTACTTTTTTTTCGCGTATCTAAAGAGGGGACGGTTAAATGCGTGCGTCGATATTACCTGGCAGCTGGCCGTCGATGCTGTATTCCGCGTTGTAATCCCAAGGTACAAAAAAAGTATATCCTCACACGGCCGTCTGCTCGCTCCCGTGTCCTTGCTATTTAACTGGAGGTAGCAGCAGCAGAAAAGCGATTACAGAAAACTGAGGCAGCCCCGGACCGCCTCCACGCGCGCTCCCTGCCTGCGCGCACTGCTCGTGCATGTGGGCTGCATTGGTGGAAGAAGAAGTAGCCTGCGCGAGGCCCTATACAGTATATCAATAATTACTTAAAAAAATAAAAGCCCATGATTGAAATTGGACTAATACATTGGACTTTTGATATTGATATTGACCAGGATATTCAAGATGGCTACTATGCATGACTCTCTTCTGAATACATGCAGGGGTGTAGCTAGGAATTGTGGGCCATATGCACAGAAGGTGACTCCCAGCCCCCCCTCCACTTTCCTCTCTTCCCAACACCACGATTATTAGGTGCCTCTACAAGACCTGGGCTTTGCTCATGTGTAACGCTTTTTGCAATGTGCACTGCTTAGGGGGGTCAAAATGATGTCATTGCGGCCAAAACGTCTGGGTGCATCGGAGTCACATGCGAGGTTGTACACCACCTGAAATTTGAAACAATGCGGACAGCACCGCAGAGCGAGAAACCAGAACTACTGGCCAACTTTTACGGGGTTTTGTTTACTTGTTGGAGGATGTGGAGACCTTGAATTATCCTACTTAAGTCCTTGAGGAGAAGTGCCAGAAGCATGAACGCCAAGGTACACGGATGGCACGCCTGGCGCTTTTGCACATCTAGCCACGAACAAGCATTAACCAGACCTAAGGCAGCGTTCACATGGGACTTTTGACGTCAATCAAGTTCATGGATAAGTTTGCACTGAAAGAAACCACCAAGGTTGCGTTGTTGCGGGCGAGTCTTGAAACCTTTTGAAGCAGTCTGTACAAATTTCATTGGCTGATGAAGTCCTTTAGCGGATGGTTTACCTACGCTCCGTCTACAGTTCAACTAGTTTCAGCTTCTTTGACAGACTGGGTTGCGATCTCCTCCATCGGTCTATGCCATCCTTCAGCACATTTCAACCAAACCCTGTTTTAAAACCAGAGGAGTGTGAAGTAAAAGTGTAAAATATTTATAACTAGAAGGGCACTCGGAGAGCGCAGACCTCCGCCAAGGTTCGTGCTATTATTGCTTGTTCGTGAGTCGGATCCGGATCCGCTCCCTTCCTTGGCCCATGCTGCACCCTTCCACGAAGTTTCATGAAAATCGGCCCGGTAGTTTTTCCGTAATCCTGCTAACAGACAAACAAACAGCACCGAAAACATAACTTCATTGGCGGAGGTAATCATATGCTTAGCTTGGGGCTCTGGGTAGTCAGTAGCTGTACCCCCCCAATACAGCACCCCAGTATTACCTCCATGTTATAATAATGTGCACAGCTTAGAGTGCACATTTGCACACTAGCACACATTTCCGAATATACAGCATGTACTTCCATCTGTACACATCTGATAATGTCAAAAGCTAACAATGCACGTTTTCACATCCACTTCACACCTGTGAATCCATCAACAAACATGCAGGATGTTTATTTATTTATCTGGTGTAGTAACCACAACATGTTCTTTAGTTGTATTTACTTGTATTATCTTCAACACTCTATTTGTTCTATTCTTATCTGTATCCTTCTCTCAGCTGCTGCAACGACCCAATTTCCCCACGGGGATCATTAAAGTTTCATCTAATCTAATCCAATACCCTAGTTTCAACTTTTAAGTTGCTGCTGGCTGGATTTATATGTAATTGTCACCACGGCAAATATGAAGACTATAGTCTCCAGCTGAGGGGCTATGAGGGGCGTCTCGCCTTTACCAGCATTTGATGGCCCGTATTATGTTTAATACAAAACAGCTGAAACAAAATAATTGCAACCATACGACTGTCATTTCCAATAAAGCCTTCTGTATGGAGGCCTATTCTGCCTCGCTGCAAGAGAATATAAAAAGCCTTCAAACTGCTCAGATAAAATGTCACATAAAGCGATGTAGTTTAGATCATGTTGTTTAGTTTAGACTTTGGAGAACATAAAAATGTGACACCTATTCAAAATGACTGCTGGCATTAAACTAAAAAGTAAAATATAAGATGAAATATTATTAGAATTATTGAGATTATGAGACTCTTACTTATGAAATATCTTTTTGTTGCATTTTTGAGAATCTTTAAGGATGGTGTTGCCTTTATCCCCCACACACAGACACACACACACACACACACACTCACTCACACACTTACACACACACACACACACACACACTCACACACACACACACACACACACACACACGCACACACGCACATGCCATGCCATGACCTAGTGTTGAGCTCCAATTCCATGTGATGTAGGACAGAAGATAATGGATCTTGTCTCTCCCCGCAGCCAAATTTAAGTTCCCTTAGTCCCCAGATATCAGGGTCACCAGGAGGCCATGAGGTTAGGCGGGCCGTGCCGTAGCCCAAAGGCCACAGGTTCAATCCCCGCAACAGTCAATGAGTCTGTCGGAGCCAATTTGTCCAATATTGTCAAGTTTAATTTTTGCCTGTAGTTTGGTTTATGTAATTAGTTCATTTATATAATTCATAGACAGGTAGAAAATGGATTAATGAAATTTAATTTATTGCTAACGTTAAGAAAATGCTTTTATTTTGAAAAGCTTTACCTGTCACGGTTGTAGGGACCTGTGGATAATTCATATATGATGAATCGATTAATCGATTAGTTGTCAACTATTAAATTAATCGCCAACTATTTTGATAATCGATTAATCGGTTTGAGTAATTTTTAAAGAAAAATAAGTCAAAATTCTCTGATTCCAGCTTCTTAAATGTGAATATTTTCTGGTTTCTTTACTCCTCTATGACAGTAAACTCTTTGGGTTGTGGACAAAACAAGACATTTGAGGATGTCATCTTGGGCTTTGGGAAACACTGATCGACATTTTTCACCATTTTCTGACATTTTATAGACCAAACAACTAATCGATTAATCGAGAAAATAATCGACAGATTAATCGACAATGAAAATAATCGTTAGTTGCAGCTCTATCATAATATGGTGTCACAGGCAGCCAGTTGGGCAGTTTAGAAAGACGCCAGCACACAGCTTTTCAACTGCTTTTGTTATAGTTCTACGTTCTTATCTTTATAAGTTTAAATTACCATTCCTTTTTGGAATAAACACCTTCGTCCTGCCACCACCGACCTGCTTTGGCCGACACTACAATCAACCACTGAACAAGGTAAGTGGCCTAAGTCTTCATTCACACCTGGAAAACGTTTTGTTAAATCCTGTCATGGCATCTATCATGGCTATTGAGAAAAAATGTGGAAGATATACAATAGGAATTCACAGTGTCCATCAACAGCTGCATAAGTGTCCCAGAGCAAAACACTGAACCCCGTCCTGCTCACTCACTGTAACTCTCTCTGGAGGAGTGTCAGCTAAAAGCCTACACTCTAAATGTTAAAAATGGGCTGCTGAGAGCTAAAGCCTTCATTGTCAGGATTAATATCCCCATAGTCAAAGGTAATGGATTACAATGAATGTTCTTGTCTCCAGGATTTCCCTCAACCCCCTGAAGACGGTGGGGTCAATCCACAGAGAGCTGCAGGAGCGCCGGGGGAAAGCTCAGTCGTAAACTACAGAGAATAAATAGTTCAGTGACGGGCTACAAACCAGCACTCAATACAAGACTCACTCCTCTTAACTGAAATGTCAGTAATTGCAGTTATGCATATTTTAGTGCAATTTCCTCAAATAAAGCAAAACAATAAATCAAAATTATCCAACATGCTTAGCAGTCTTACCTCCCCGTGGGATGACTGTTCACAAATCAATAAAACACATAAAAGCTCAGTCTGCAGTTGCAGGATGTGATACTTGTTTTGTTTAGTGATTTACTGGACTGAGGACATTTATTTTCACTCTGAAATTTATAGCCTGAGCTTTTGACACAAGGACTGACAGGACGTGACAGCTTAACGCGGGCTTTACATGTATTTTGAGGCTGTAAAAGGTTTGTTTACATTTGTAATGTCTCTTAACATTTGAGTACAACAGGCTTGTGTTTTGAGTTATGAGTTCCAAAGAGCTATTTTAGTCCATTTTAAGGATAAGGATAAAGATAAGGATATGGATGCACTTTATTGATCCCCTAGGGGAAATTCGGGTGTCACAGCAGCAATGTACAGTACAGTAGCAGAAACAAAGAGAAGGTAATTAAAAAAATAATAGAATAAGAATAGTGCAGAAAGGATATAGGCAATATACATAACTATATAACAATATAAATATAAAACAATTAAAAGTGTCTTAATGTCCACAGTGTTTGAGTGGTGTTATCCAGTGTAATAAACTCTTCAAGAACACATGTGAATATATCTAAAGGTTTAGATTTATTGCATTGCATTTATATTTTAGGCACTGAGCTGACATTATTTAGTGACTTAACAGTAAAGGTAACAGTAGAATAAGATTTAATTCCTACATTTGCTGGTATTACAATCAACCAACAGTAAGAAGTACAAGGGAAAAGGTCACAGTGCCCAGACAATAGATGTCACAAATACTCCTGTGTCCCCAGAATATGTGAGTACAACTGAGAAGTGCTAGATAAAGAAATAAGAGGCAGATTTTTTTGAAGCAGGTGTTTTTTAAACAAGACAAGAGGAAGATCAGGGGCAGGTGAAGGTAGAAGGCAGAGGAAAAGGGACGTGGAATGTTTCCTGAAGAGAGAAGTTTTCAAGGCTGGAGTCTCCTCGAGAAGTTTGAAGGAGTTTGGAGGTGAAGCTCATCAAGTCAAAGACTCTCCTTACAGCAGGCCCACTTGTCTCCCCAGATCAATGGATCCTGCACAATTAATAGACTTATTCACACTGGCTCTGACTGAAGGAGGTCTCAGAGGATGATGGAGAGAAAAGAGCAGCAGCTTCGAAGCTCAAATTAAGAAGGGATTTGACACACTTTGTTGGCTGAAACTGAAGTCAGAGATACAGTACGTCCTTCGCTTAGCCTCTGTGCTAGAATCAAGAAACGATAAAGACCCACTTATTGGAGAAAAACTGCTCAACTGTAATTTTGCCACCACTGAACAATTCTTGTTCATTTGATTGACTGCAGCTTTCATCTGGTTTTCCCCAAAATGCACTATTGTATCTTCTGTCTCCGCTGTTCACAGATTTGAGTTTTTACACAAACATTTGGTCTAGAGTAAAGTGGGTCACGATACGATTGTATCACAATACACGATAAATATTGCGATACATTACAATATTATACATAATTTACTGAAAATTTAAAAATAGAGCTGAAAATACAACTTGCTGTGTACCACCTGGGTAGTCTAATATGTACATCACTTTATAGTGATAACTCGGCGGACAAATTGAGTCAAAACTATTTAATTCAAAGGGATTTGAAGGAAATTTAAGGACATTTTAAATCTGTGTAAAACATGAATAATTTTTTTTAATGTATTGATACGAGGGGCTGGAAAATCGATATAGTATCATGGCAAACAATATTACTATATACTCAGCTGTATCGATTTTTTTTGCACAGCCCTAGTGGGCGGAGCCAAAGACACACAGTTCTGTCTGGCCAAATAATGTCGAACTGAAGCCCAGTGAAAAGGGTAAGAGATAAGAGAGCTATTATGAAGCCTAGCACTCTTGCTACCGACTGGAAAAAAATGCAATCTAGACGAGTTAGACCAGAGTTCCTTCTTTGCCATTCAAGTTTGCCAGTTAGCCAACTTGCTCTCTGAAAAACTGTGGTTCTTTGGTCCCGCCCACTGAGGTTTGACTCAACCAATGAGACTATTTCTGTTCAGAGAAATGTTTATACGACTCCAACTCTGTTCCCACAAATCACTCCGGAGAGAAAATTACCTAAACTTCGTATACAAGCCGGCCTTTTTAATGTGTCTGTCTTCCCAGTAGCTCAGGCAGTAATCACCATGTAGCGCGTGTTCCTGTGTGCTGCTGATGGATTCTGCTCTGTGTGGGCAGTGTATTGATTGTTCATTGCTCTGTGTATTGTATCACTCCTGGTGTTTCAGTGATAAAGGAATTTCCTGCTGTGGGATCAATAAAGAAGATAAATAAAATAAAGCATTCAATAAATTATAAAGAAAAGGGGAAAAAGTACTACTACTACTGCTGCTGCTGCTGCTCCAACTTGGCGGGTACGCTACACCTTCAGATCTGGCTGGAGTGCTTTACACCCCGCTCATTCTAATGAAGGCCTTTTGGATTACCCTCCACAGTCATTAGATCAGCATGATAAAGGGACTGTGGCCAGTGGAGGGGGGCGGGGTCTGTGTGATAGACAGCGACCTATAGGCCGACACGTGAATGGAGGAGGCTTCAAGCGAACGCACTTCCTCAGTCTGGCCCCGGCAGGCCCCAGGGTCAGGCTTTTGTGATGGAAATGCTGTGGATAGAGTTTAACCCCTGGAACAATCTAAAACCTGGTCCTCCGTGTTCGCCGGTCCCCCCCGGTCCCCCTTCGGTCCCCCCACCCCGGTCCCCCCCCTTACTCCACACCACAAGCAACAGGCGAGCAAATAGGCCGCACGTCCCGGGGCAGTTTCCTGTTATTGGACCTGCCTGCAGATCGGGACGGAGGGAGCTCGAGTTCAGGAGCCTTTTTTGTGCTAAGTGTGGTTGAGTAGGGTGACATTGTATTCTTCAGATTTGACACAGATGTTGGAGAGAGGAGTGGGGGCGAGAGGGCGAGAGGGAGAGCGAGAGAGAGGGAGAGAGAATTAGATCCATCTGTAATAATGTGCGTGAATGATGGGTTGAGTGAATGTTAAACAAAATCTGCAGAGCACATTTAACATGCTCAAGTAAGTGGATTCATTCCAAAACGTTGGATCATAGTTTTTGTTCCATGTTCATGTGCAATTGACTTTTGCGCCTGAAAACAAACCAACAATAACAACAAAAAGAAAGAGAGAAAAAAAAAAAGTATCAGCCCAACCTGCTCACCTGAAGCCTGACTCCCCTTTGAACGTTTTGTTTCAAAGTTCAGTTCAGTTCTGGTTAAGAAGCTCGTGATATTAAAGGGGAAACCCACTCAAAACAAATAAACAAATAGATAAACAAACAACGAAACACATACAAATGAAACGCTTTGGGACACAGTGGTAGGAGCGCAGCCAGAGAAAAAGACACGCTCAGCTGTCAGCAAAGAAGGTCATCATATTCAGATGCAAGTTTTCCATTTCCCTTTGTGTATTTTACACCGACAGCGGCTGTTATTTTGCTCTGCGCTAACGCTGATTCACCGCTGATCTCATCTTCTCTCCTGCAATCGAATTTCCAGGATGTGATCCCCACAAGACTGTTTACCTAAGCATCATGGTTATGTTGACTTGATAAACAGTGGCTGCTCACGCTGTTTTTCGCAGTCCATGTCCACTAAATAAATAAATATAAACTTTATTTGTACAGCACTTTTTTAAATCAGAAGATACAAAGTGCTTTACAAACAGGCAAAAATAAAAATAAAAATAAAAAAAACAGCAAGAGGTATGGGGAAAAATGAAATTAAATCAAACAAAATGAAAAAAAATACTAAATAACAATAAGATAGAAATAAAATAATTAAGTTCAGTATAAAACATGCAAGTTAAATTGAAGAAAAGAGGCTATAGCTGCAAATAAAGACGCTGACACATGGCGGCTGTGATTGTGAATATAAGGCGTGAAAATCACACCACTCTCTCGCTTTCACCTCTCTCTCTCTCTCACTCTTACTCTCACTCAGCTCAGTTCAGTTCGATTCAATTCACTTCAATTCACTTCAATTCAATTCAATTCAATTCAATTCAATTCAATTCAATTCAATTCAATTCAATTCAATTCAACATGCTTTATTGGCGTGAATGTTAGATGGACTGCACTGCCAAAGCATCTAAATGGAACAAAAACAAATAGCTTGGACATAACAATAAACATCTGTTCCACTTGTATGGTTGTGTGTGTGTGTCTGTGTGTGTGTGTGTGTGTGTGTGTGTGTGTGTGTGTGTGTGTGTTCCACTCCCATGCTAATGAAGGCTCTGGGTTGCTGTGTATTCAGCACCCCTGTACATTTACTATCAGTTTTACTATCAGTGTATAGGGCTAGGCTCTCTCTCTTCTCTCCCTGTCTCCTCTCCCCCTCTTTATGTGTGTGTGTGTGTGTGTGTGCGGGTGCGTGTCATTTCCTGCCACTGAACACAAGGTGGGGCTGTGAGACCTGTGGTGGAGACCAGCAGACCTGCCTCTCTCTCTCTCTCTCTGTCTCTCTCTCTCTCTCTCTCTCTCATGTGTCTGTGCGTCTCCCCATATATTCTCACCATCAGTGCAGCACTTTGACGCCGCTGTCATCTTAATGTCATGGTGGTGGAGTGAGGAAGGCATGACGGGGGGGGGGGTGGGGGTCGGGCGGGGGGGTTTGGATGTTTTTCCTCTCCACCTCAAAGATGGCAGCACTTCAGATCGGGATGACATTGATTGGACAGGGGCCGCAGCGCTGTGACAAGAGAGAGCAGAATACGCCAAGGTCACTCAAACCCATAATCTTTCTATTCAGGACGTGATGGGCTGCAGCGGGGCATACCGGGCGGACGCTTCCCTTACACTCCCTTAAGCGTGGAGAAATGAACTCCCGGTGCAGGAGCCTGGAAACTGGAGCCGGCCCAGAATCGCTTTTGACGCTCAATGATCCTTCAAAGCGATAAATTGTTTTACCAGGTATAATCGCCCTCCTGAAATGTCAGAAGAAAGTCGTCCGGTCTTAAGGGAGTTTCAACCCTGAAATCACAGCTAGTCTTTGACAGCGTCGAGTCCTTAAAATCACCTAGAGTTGGTATGAAAGTGGGTTTTTGTTTTGTTTTTTTGCCAGGGGGGGGAAGAGAGAAGTTCAGATAATGAGCTGAACGAGGAGTATGTCGGTGCTATCAGGTGAAAACCTTGTATCTTCCAAAAAAATTAACTTTTCTGGAGTTTAGAAAATCAGTCTTTCACATGGACAACCCTTCTGACATTTTATCCATAGTTTTAAATGGCTTTTGTGGGCTTTATAGGGACATGAATGCTAGTCAACTTTGCTCGAGTCCCAAGTCAGTGACAAGTCTTGAGGCACGAGTCTCAAGTCTGAATGTAGAACATCAAGTCAAGTCAGAACAAATGAAGAGTCCAGTATCAATTTAATATCTTAAATAAAACTAAATATCTAGGACTAACAGGATAAAAACTTGGTAAGAGCATCATCAGTTTGATTTCTATAATCAGTTTCAACTTCAATAAATTAAATCATTCCATACAAATTCAGAAAACTTTAATTTAAATTCAGTCGTCTGGTGGAACAAATCTCATCACTTTCAATCTAAAGTCATTTACACAAACATAAGATCTTTGGTCAAGACTTTAGAAACCTTTTCAAGTCATCAGAGTACAAGTCAAAGTCAAGTCAAGTCTCAAGTCTTCTCTTCATGCATCAAGTCAAGTCTCAATCAATTACAATTATGACTCCAGTCAAACTCGAATCCAAATCATGTGACTCGAGTCCCCACCTAACTTCACTTTGAGACAGAACATGAAAATCAGCAGCGTTGGAGTTATGAGGTTTTTCCGCGGCAGCAGTGAAACAGAAGTCATCCCGGGGTGCCGCAGCTCTTTGTGCCTGTCTTGTTCTATTTCAGGGTAAATCATGTGAAACTCACTTTTCAAGTGCGATGAAAATGGAGCTGGACACATTCCAGTTCGCCCTCAGCCACAACTTAAGTCTGTACTGCGGTGTAAAAAAAAAGAGCAAATCCCCACACTTTTTTTTGAATTATGAGGTTTGAGGCGTATGGTCTTAACTTTTCTGTTTTTTTTTTTCCAGTGGCTCTGTTAGCAGACTTAATGATACTTTTTCTTTATTTTTTTTAAGATTTATGCACCTAGGGAGCAGTTTTACTGAGCGTGCATTCTCTTTTTCAGCACCACCCTGCTTCCCATTCATATAGTTACACACACACACACACACAGACACACACACACACACCTGACAGCTGCCCAGTATAACCAGTATGACACTGGTGGTCACTGAACTGGGAATTGGATTAAAACCAGTGACCTTCCAGCTACAAGTCTGCTTCTGTAACCTTTCGACCGCCTCTCTCCTGTCTGATACTTGACTGAGTACAATGTTATGTCTGATAGAGCATGGTACATTGCTTGCTTTCTTTTATCTTCCAACAAAGCTCATTCATTTTTCAATATGAAATCCATTCCTGAGATGCATTTTGAATGGTGACTCTCCACTTGAGGTATTTTATTCCTGCGGTCAGGCTTACACTGCAAAAAATCTCCATCTTAACAAGTCATTTAGTCTATTATTCAGTCCTAAAATCATACTTTTCTTATAAAAAAGGGGTCATTGGAGTTACATAATTTCACTTGTTTCAGTGCAAATCAACTAGTTTCAAGTATCAAGTGTCATTTTCTTCATAGTAGCGCAGTGATCTGACTTATTCTGACTTGTTTCAAGATACTGACACTCATTTCTAGAAAGTTCCTGAAAGAATTGAAGCTGCGTTGAAAGCAAGTGAAGTTATCTCACCTCACTGGCAGAATTTTTCTTTCGGTTTAAGAAAAATACGATTTTAAAGCTGAATATGAGACTAAATGACTTGTTGAGGTGGACGTTATTTGCAGTGTAATCTATGCATCAAAGAGCATCGCAAAACAATTGCGTGTAGAAGTGCATAAATCTTTATTTCTGGGAATGCATTAGGAACTGATTTTAGGACTCGTTTTTTTTGGGGGGGCGCAGTGTGCAGAGCCTTGGCTGCAGCAGAGCTACAATCAATCAGTGGCTATTCAAACACAATCAACCATGTTGTGCCACGGAGCCACACAAAACTCCTCTCCAATTACCAGCACAATCACATCTGATTGGTCATCATGTGTGCATTGGTCAGACTCCAGTAAGTTCCAGGACTCACTGCCTGGCTCCGTGGGAGTTTGATTTGCACCGAGAAACATGACTCAGATAGAGAGAGAGAGGGACAAAGAGAGAGAGAGAGAGAGAGTATTGGCACTTGTGTATTTTATTTGATCATAATGTTACATTCACTCTTTTATATACTTTACTTTCACTGTTGCTACCAGATGTTTCTCTGTCTTCTTCTTTAATTTATTTATTTATTATTTTCCTCTCTATATGCTTTGGCAACACAGGTGGGATTTATATGTCAGGGCAATAAAACAAGATGAAATTGAAACTGGAATTGAGAGTTGAGAGAGAAACTGACAGAGAGAGAGAGAGAGAGAGAGAGAGAGAGAGAGAGAGAGAGCGAGAGAGAGAAAGAGGATGGTTGCTATTTCTAGCTTTTTCTTCTCATTCAGTCTCCTCACAGACACATGGGGTCGTTTTAAATCAGTGAGTATCTGCGCGCTTCAGCCTCTCTCTCGCCTTACTGTCTCTTCCTCATAGCAAAATATTAATACACAGTTTTCTTTGCGGTTTGTTTTTAAAACAAATACACTCTCCCTTTGTCCTTTGCATCATCCTCAGAGCCTAAACTGCACAGTCTAAGTAAAGCGGCCAGAAAGTATTTAGAAAATGCTCACAGTGTGGGTTGTTGTTTCGCTCGGCAGGCGGAGATTAATGGTTTGTTTGCATTCCCTGTGTGCTGTTCATCGTTTTGCTGTCCCAAGCAACACTGTGTTGTATACATACAGGACATATAATGGAAGATAAATGTGGCATAAGAGGAAATACTTATCCTGGGGGATTGCTGTGCGGATAAGTAATGGTGCGAGGAGAATTTACTGTTGGAATTGGATGCCGGGTCACTCAGTTAGTTTATTTTCACGGTGCAGCTTGTTTCTGGTTGTGTGTTTAGTCACTGAGCTTGGACAGTAGTGGAGATTTGTCTGCACTAAACAAACTGTACTGTTGTAATCTCTAGGTGCCGTGGAGCTACTTCTTTGAAATTGATGAGTCATGTTCTCGAGCCAAACAAGATGTTTGGCAGGAGAAATGTGGAAATGTTTGTTTATTCATCGCTGAAAGCTGGTTGGTTTGCACATTAATCCCCCGAGGAAAGATTGACGTCAGCCTTTGAAGTCAAACAACATGATCATAATCCCCTTTTGAACTCCAACATAATTGATATCAGTCGTCGAAAAGGAAGCGGTGAATGAAAACATGATCTTGGCTTTGCTTTTAATGTTAATTATTTGGCTTATCTGAGTAATGAAACAGTAGGTCGCTGCATAAATGTCCGTTTTAACTAGCGAAAGGTTTTCTAAAAATTGAAATGAATCAGCCAGCATTTCAAAAGCGGTAATTATTACAGCGTCAAAACATAATTCTTTTGGAGGCAAAGGTCTGATGATGATAACTTACATTGTGACCTGTGGCGGCGCGTGGGCGGGGCAGACAGGGCAATTGCCCGGGGCGCCACCCCACTAGGGACGGCAAATTTGCCCACACTTGTCTTAATTTGATTGTAACTAGGGTGACACTGGGTGACACAGCATAAATACATTTCAATCAGGAGAGACAAGTGAATGAAGTAAAGATAATTGTTTATTATAACAGATGATATAGTGAAAATTAAGACTTAACAAGAGTCTTTGGCGCTTAGACTCTACAGGGAGATTTTGTAATCGAGGGGCACCGGCCCTGAGCAGCAGCAAGATAAATCCCCCTGTGGAGTCCAGACACTGGTGGTGGAGGAGGCTGATGGCTCTGCTGAAACTGATAGCTGGTGAGGCTGATGAGTGAAGAAGCTGATGAAGCTGATGAAGCTGATGAAGCTGATGAAGCTGATGAAGCTGATGAATCTGCGAAGACTGAGCGGAGACGGGGAGGTGGAGGGGTGCGCATAACAGCAGCATGGATGGACTACAGCGGAGAGAGAGACATATTTAAAAAGACAGCAGCAAGATGATAGGCTAACAATAGAGGTGTGTTGCTGTGCTATTGGATAGATGTGACCAGCTGATGTGAACAGCTGATATCTCAATTGACGCCCGGGAAAAGACAGCAAGGAAATAATGAGTGAGCATGCGTGAGAGATGTGAATGGCAGGATGGAATGAGAAGTAAAACTACAGCATAAGCATGCAAAAGATAATCTTCCTGACTGAACCTTCGCTAAAGCTCCATTTGTCTCGATCTACAAATAAAGAAAAAACAGAAATTAACCTACTATGCTGAGACTGAGTTACAGCAACAGGCTGAGTTCTACTCCCAGTCTATCTCCCAACCTGCTCCCGACAAGTAGCTTTGAGTAGCTTTAAGTCTCTTTAAGTAAAGTAATAATAAATATTGCACTACGTGACTTGATTTAAGTGACATGAGACACAACTGGGGAGGATTTACTAAATTGTTTTGAATGTAGCGTAATGTATTAACCAATCAAGGGCGATGTGTGTGTGTGTGTGTCAGGTGAAGGTAAGATGCCTTGCAGGTTATTTTCATGACTTTTTACATTGTCATTGTGTTGTTTTCCTTTGTTTTAGGTTGCGTATTTATCAATTGGCAATGTGTGATGATGGTTAACGGGACATGCACGTTGCGCATTTGGCATTGCGTAATGGTGACAGCATATGGCAATTTGGCAACAAAATACATGTCAGGAATGAAGTAAAGATTCACATTCACAAAAAAATTTCATAGTAGATGATCCTATTTTTCTAGTTTTGCATGGTAACGTTGTGTGTGTGTGTGTGTGTGTGTGTTTGAGAGAGAGAGAGCGAGAGAGAGAGAGAGAACTGATTGATGCTATGGGTCATTGTGTGGCACCCAGGGCGCCTGATTGGCACACGCCGGCGCTGATTGTGACACATAATCTGCTTTATTTTTAAGCAATCACTGTGAAAGAGAGAGAGAGAGAGAGAGAGAGTCATCACTTGTTATGAATGGCGTATAGCATCAGAGTTCGGAATGAAACTTGTCAAGTGTTTCAAGTGTTTCTGAAAACAAGTAATATAAATTTTCAGCAGAGTGAGATGATTCGCCTTGTTTTGGCACAATCTGATGCAATCATTTCAACTCAAAGCCTTTCATTTGAATAGTCTTGCTGCCTGCTATGCTTTATTCATATCGAGTTACTGCAATTTTATTAGCACACTAAAGCTGCAACAATGTGGTGTCCTCTGTGTGTTGTATTCACTGACGTCAAGTAAACATGTGTTTTCTGTCTGAGAGTGCTGGATTCAAACAGGCTTCATGAGGCTTCTCTTTCACCTCTTTTATTTATTTACCCAGGCGAGGAAGCTCTTTACCAGCAGCACCCTGCTTCAAAATCAGCTGGTTACAGACATTTATATCAACACAGTCCACTACAGCAGCCGGGGGGTCAAAGCAGAACTCCGGCCGTTATCGACCCGGACCTTATTTTCCCGTCTTTTTCCACCACACCGATCGATTCTGACCAAAATCTCATCAATTGCTTCACTATGGAGCTTCTTACGACTTCAAGGGGACAAGGTGGGGCGGATGGATGCTAAATAAAATCGACCACAAGAGCACAGAAAGCTTGTCTTTTTCAACACAGTGATTGCTCACTGGCTTGGCTGTGTAATACACTGCAAAAACTGACCGACTTGCAAAGTATTTTGTATCCATCCAGACTTATCAAGCTTATTTTTTAGTGAAATCATCTTACTGCACTGGCAGATAATTTTACCAGTTTCAACAAATTTTACTTTTTTCAGGATAATGTAACTTGCTTTACTTGGTAAAAGTCACATTGACAAAGTGAAATGTATTGAAACAAGCAGGATTATCTACCAGTGAAGTGAGATAATTTGACTAAAAATATCATGAAATAATCTTGATAGGTTTGGAAACAAGATAAAATCGCTTGACAATTTGTCATTTTTTGCAGTGTAGTGAAAGTTGTCAGGTCAGGGATCAACTGAAAATTAAATATATACATGTCACATTACATCCACATGTTGTTAAAGAGATGCTTTGGGTGCTTTTTTGGGGTTGATGTATTTGTAGTGTCCCTTTGGCCTGTTGGTGTGTTGGAGAGCTTCCCACCTGGCAAACAAGACGTAAAGTAGCTCTATAGCGAAGCAATTGATGAGCTTTTGGTCAGAAGCGATCAGTCAGAGGGTGAAAGCTTCTGACAGTGACGACAGTAAAAGGAGAATGGATGGGTTCGGGGGCGGCGCCCGCGTGCCGCTGCTGAGTAATCTGTTCTCCACAGGACATCCAATAACAGGAGGGAACGAGTCCAGCTGAGGCTAAAGGTATAGAAGGCGTATAAAAATGAATAGGAACAGCGAGGTTTGGCTTGTTTCATTCACACAGTAAAAGCAGTGGAAAACATAAAGAAAACACCAAATATAAACCCCATCTTGCCAGATAAAGCTTTTCTATTTCAAAGTCTGGAGTGAAGGCAGAAAGTGATGAAACATTTGCAATCAACTTTAACTTTGGAACAACCTCCTTGAAGAAATACGTGCAGCAAACACTTCGTCTTTGCATGAGAAACCACTGAAAACTCATTTTTTATTGCATTTTGAATCTCGCATTCAACCAACTGATGCCGCATTTTCCGTCCTCTTTATGCTGTGGCGGTAATTTGTTAATTTGTTTGCCGGGAGTCCAATATGGTTCCTGAATTTTGCTGAGTCGTCTTTAACGAGCTATATACGGGTGTTGTTATGCGCGGGGGGAAAAAAATCCATGCAAACATAATTCATGACTGAGGAGAGACTGGTGTGGTGTTTGCTCTAGTTCAGCCTCATCTTTTTTTAATGTTGTTGATTTTTTTTCTGGCAAAAAATAAAAAAAAAAACAAATCAGGAGAGAGTGAGGATGGGCCATGCAATGCTGTGTTTGCCCTGCAGATGACAGCAGTAGTATATTTAAAATGCACACACGCACACACACACACACACACACACAGACACACACAAAGAAAGAAAATCAAATCCTCAATTTCTCCACATCCTCTTCACCTCATCTGCAAAAATTATATATTCTAAATTTACTTAATTTCCATTCTTCTCCAAACAATAGTGTGATCAGTTCTAGTTTGTGTGATTAGTCCTTTCTAAGTTTTTCTAATTTTCTGCAGCTCTCTCTCTCTGTCATCACTTCACATTTCCCCCACATGGCTCATCTCTCTCGGCGCTTTTCTCCATACCTTTTTTTTGTTTTTGTTTTTGCTTTTACCAGCAGCTTGAGATGTTTTCTCAAGAGGAGCTCCACCACAAGAAACAAGCTATCAGCAGATCTATAGTTGTGTGTGTGTGTGTGTGTGTGTGTGTGGGAAATATAGCTGAATTCCATTTCAATCAAAGTAAGGGACATTTCTTTCACAGTTGTGCACAATCCCAATAATGTCTGTGAGATTTGAAGTGCTGAGGGGAGCAATTCAAACCCTGACCTGCTGTTCTCCACACTCCAGCCCGGTTTTCCCCCCACTCTGCCCACTAAAAGAGAGCAGTGGATTTGCTGACGTGCCACTCTAGTGTTTACAACTGTGACAAACCAAATGAGCTTTTCTCCATACTTTGTACACACGTTGGACCCTTTTTTTATCGACTCGAGAAAAAAAAAAGTGATTCATATTCATCTAAGCTTTCCATCAAGTTAACTAGGACGCCATGGTTACTGCTCCAAGGCAGTTTTATGACATTTGGGACAGTAGTTTTAGGAGAATGGAACATTCAAGGACGCACGTTATGATATAATTGGAAGAAACTTTCAGTACAGAACAAGGTCTAGCTCATGACATTGTCCTGGGAAACTGTGAGGGTTTAATAACCTCTGTTTATCCAGGGAAGGATTGAAGGGTTTTGCTGAGCGTGCATGTTGTTTCTCAGCAACAGCCTGCTTCACATTCATCCAATTGCACAGATTCCCAGCTGGAATCTGCCCAGTGCAACCAGTGGAGCAGCTGGATCCTACGTGCCTTTCCTCCAAGGAAACTCAGCAGACATGCGGGGATTACATTCGGCAGTTCGGTTTTTGAGCTAAGAGCTGCTGAAGATTCTGTTAAAAGCCAAAGGCCACATACATCACCCGTTTTAGCTTGCTTTTATTGGGCTGTCTTGGAAGTACAACCCTCTCATAAAGTCATTTTATACGACTTCAAAGTACTCCGGACAAAGGGAAGAGGTCTAAGAGACTGCAGAACCTCGGCTGCCCTAAAAAAGAGAAAGCCTCCCACAGAGAGAGTCTCAGAATAGAGTGCCCTCGGCTCTGCAAAAAATGCTAATCATCACCTAAGCACATGCCCGTGTATTAGCGAGAGATTTAGCCTCATGCACAATCCGCTGTGAATACACACCCTGCTGCTCATATCACTCAGTCAGTGTGTAGGATTGTCTTCTGCTGCATGATACAGGAAAAACCCGCCTTAACAACCTTTGGTAAGGACATCCTACCCGCGGCTGGCGGCGGTGCCATGGCTGGGCGGTGTGGGCTTCTGTGTTTTGGGAGAGAGGGATGGGGAGGGGGGGAAGGGGGAGGGGGGGGAGAGGAGGGAGGAGGGAGGGGGGGGGACGGATGAAATTAAGTGGGAGAGACGTGAGTGAATTGTATTATGTGAGGAGAGGAGCAGCTGGCAGAGAAGCCTGTTTGTTTTGTTTCTCAGGCAGGACGATGCTGGCTCTCTGTCTGGAAAACAACTTTGTCCTTAGAAGAGCAATAGTAGAAAGATTATAGAGATTTGATGAAATTAACGAAAACCTCTCTTGCTTGTGTGTGTGTGTGTGTGTGTGTGTGTGTGTGTGTGTGCTCCGCTTTTAGATGGCTGCAGAAAGGGACACAAACAGGACCTTATCGCCAGCCGCGCTATAATAATGCGGCTGTTGTCACATGGCGTTTATTTGTAATGCTTTGTAATCCCCGGAGGAAGATAAGTAGTAGAGGCGTTTAGGCGGAGCGCTTTCTGACAGAGCGTGCAGCGCTGAAGAGATGCTGAGATCTTCTGCCCACGCACGATCTAAAGAAACTCTCTCAGACGCAGGACTGACGGCGAACATCCGCCAACACACGAATACACACACACACACACACACACACACACACACAAACATTTAGATACACACAGAAGCACACGTATGATTGCATACTGTACACCCTTGCACATGCACGCAAACACTCACATGCACACATCCATGCTAACACACACATGCATACACATATGCACGTGCACACAACACACACACATACACACACACACACACACACACACACACACACCAACCCGCCCTCCCCAGTGCACATCAGCTTTTTGAGCACTCTTGTCCTTGCTCTTTCTCCCATACAAAATAGTGTGATGGCCTCTCGGTGCAAAACCCTGCATTTTCCGCCATTCAATTTACTGGATTGCGTTTGTTTTGGAGGTATGGCCATTTGAGGAGATAAAGTGGACGATAATGGGCGACAGTGCTCTTCCCCCCCCCCCCCCCCCCCCAGTCCAAATTGCAGTGAAGAGCAAGAGCGGAATTGTAAAACACATTTATCTGCCTCCGACAAGCCCTCGAAGCAGTGAATAATTAATGCCCTCAGCTTTATGTGTCTTGCCGGTCCGTCCTTGGGGCCCGTTGTCTCGGGGCAGCGAGAGTCCAGGTTGTTTATATGGCGGTCCGGTGATGCACACAGCCATACATCAGAAGCTCCACATAGGTGCTGGTCGACCGGACAAGGCGTGCTGCTGCGCTACGAATTTCTAAATACAGGGCGAGACTGACTGCAGGAGCTTTTTTTTTTTTCAATAGCGGAAATAAATAAGCGTAATAAAAGCCGTAGCAGTGATTGTAAGCCATTAACGGTGGTGAAGCGAAGCTGAAAGGAATGTAATGGCTGTGTGTGTATGAAAGAGCAGAAATGACTCACCATATCATCCTGATGATACAGTATGTGTTACTGTAAAGCTAGCTAGAGTACAATGCAAAGCACATTTTCACAGCTAAACCACAGGAAACAACGCTGAATTGAACTGAATGACATTCATTCAAGCTGGCATTTAAGAAAACTATCAGTGCTGTCTTGTGAATGTGTTAAGTTTCATGTGTAATAATCACTTGGATTTGCTCACTGGAGCTGTAATTCAACAGCAGACTCTCTCTCTCTCTCTGGTGACAAAGATACGCTGGATTTGTGGAACTAGTTTAATTCCTTTCAGATCAGCGGTATTACTCAGCACGGATTTGAGGAGTCAAGTGTTGTTGTTGTTTTTTTTTTTTTCCCCCAAGGTCAAGTATGTGGAGAACCAGGAGGAACACAGCCGCACCACGTCTAAGTGTCTCACACAACGCACCAGGCCGAGATAATCCTGCATATGAGGTTACTCTACCCTTTTGCTTCCCATTTATCGCATATTTCTCTCAATACGAAAAAGAGGAATACAATAACCTTAATCCTCTCCACACTCGCCTGCAGCTGCACCTCTCAGTTTCTCTGCTTTCTCCACTTGCCATTTTGATACTTTCAGGAAAAAAAGAAAAAAAAGAAAAAATCTGCGGCATTGATTACCGGGTAAGTACGGATGTAGAGGATTTAAGAGGAATTAAGACAGGCTGTTGCACGCCAGAGATCCCCCCCCCACCCAACACACACACACACACACACTTCCAAATCCTTGGAGAGTTTATTTTGTTTATCCGATGTTCTCAGCTGTGGGGTCAGCTAATCGTCTTCTGACATGGACCTCAATTCATCTGGATCCCACTAAGGGAAACACGGAGGCTTGTATAGAGTTTGTTTGCGTACAGTAAAACGACTGCAGACTTTTTTTTTTTGCTCAAAATTGTCCAGCTGAGATTAGAGGGATAAAAGTGTATCATCTTAACAAGGATTTGAATGGTTTGTACTGTAGAGCTGCTTGTGCTCGGCCTTCTTTCTCCAGCTTGCGAGAATACTGAGAGAATATAGAGAAAATAGAGAAAGAGATCTGAGAAACCTTGTACTTACAATAACATCAGTAGATATCTGTATTAATTAATCCTCATAAGAATAGCAGATGAATGTGTCCTTATAAGAAGATTGGTAGAGATCTGTCTGTGTAGAAGAGTAACTGTAGAGATCCATGCTGTCTGTATAAGAATAACAGTAGAGATCTATGTCAACCTGTACATATAGGATATAGAAGCAATATAGAAGCAGAGGTGTGACCAAGTCAACTTTGCTCGAGTCCCAAGTCAGTCTCAAGTCTTGAGGCTCGAGTCCCAAGTCAAGTCTCAAGTCTAAATGTAGAACAGCAAGTCAAGTCAGAACAAATCAAGAGTCCAGTATCAATTTAATATCTTAAAGAAAACTAAATATCTAGGACTTTTCAATGCAATATGGTTTTAATAGGATAAAAACTTGGTAAGAGCATCATGAGTTTGATTTCTATAATCAGTTTCAACTTCAATAAATTCAATCATTCCATACAAATTAAGAAAAACAGAATTTAAATTCAGTCGTCTGCTGGAACAAATCTCATCACTTTCAATCCGAGTCATTTACACAAACACAAGATCTCAAGTCAAGACTTTAGAAACCTTTTCAAGTCATGAAAGTACAAGTCAAAATCAAGTCCCAAGTCACCAGAACCCAAGTCAAGTCAAGTCTCAAGTCTTCTCTTCATGCATCAAGTCTCAAGCAGTTAAAGTTGTGGCTCGAGTCCAAGTCATGCGACTCGAGTCCCCACCTCTGTAGAGAAGCGATCTAATGTAACTTTACACAGATTTTTACAAGGAAAAAAAATCTGTGTAAATTTCTCTCCTTATATCGAAGTCCTTATCACTTTTTCATTTTATGCAAATCTGTGAACTGCAGACAGGCGATCTATCAAATGCCATCATGGTGAGAGTTCTTTTTTAGCGAGTAGAAACTTTTTTTATTAGCATCACCCAGACTTATAAATATTTATGCGCTCGATTACCTTTTTATTCATATCCTTTAGTGCTTTTTTTTTTCTTTTTTCTTTTTTTAAATGCTGTTCACCAGCCTACACCGCTGTTACCTCGCCGCCGCCATGACCCAGTTTCCCCCTGGGAGTCAATTAAGTTCATCTTATCTCACCTTAAGAATATTAGCAGAGGTCTATGTAAATTTGTCCTTACAAGAATAACATGTGAACCTGTCTTTATTAGAATAATAGCCGAGAGATCTTGTGCTCATAAGACTATCAGCACAGATCTATACAGAATATCAACAGAGAATCCCTGGCAGACGCTCTTTGCCTACTAGCCTCCCTGGAGGATGTGAAGTACGTAATAAGGAGAGTTGTTTGATATGACAGCATAACAAGAAGCGTTTGAACAATCCCAGAAATGACAAAGCATGTTTTTTTTCTTTCTTTCCAGCCCCAGAAGCCTTGAGTTATTCTGGTCCTCTGCCGGCTCCGGAGCCGCCGATCGAGATAGCTCCGGTTGACAGCCGGGAACATTGATTATCGTTCCCAGAAGTCGTCTGTGAAATAATCTGCGCTCGGAGGCTTACTGAAGATAATTGACCCGGACGTGCCCGAGGTTTTTATGCTCCTTTAAAAGCAGGTGGGGAGATAGCGGCGGAGGTGACACAGCGATGCGGGTCTGATCCACAGGTGCTGCCGGAGAACGGGCTCATCTGTCTCCCAATCTGCTCAGATTTGGCTGTTATTATTAAGGCATTAGAGAGGGAAAAGGCTTCAGTGGAAATGTGGAGGAAACATGTTTTATTGTTGATCAAAGTTTTGCGTGTGTGTGTGTGTGTGTGTGTGCAGTACAATGGTCTTTATTTAAAGGAAAAAATCCAACTTGTGACACTAACACTGCTCAATATCATCAATCTGTGATGTTTAATGCATTCCAGCCAGTGGTGGAAGAAGTACTGAGATCTTTTACTTAAGTAAAAGTAGCAATACAACAATGTAAAGATACTCCATTACAAGTAAAAGTCCTGCATTCAAAATCTTACTTAAGTAAAAGTACATAAGTATTGGCAACAAAATGTACTTAGAGTATCAAAGTAAACATACACATTATGCAACTGTCCCCATTTAGAGAGATATATTTTTCATAAATTATTTGAATATTAATACTGATTTATTGACATACATGTACATGTAAGCAGCATTTTAAAGTTGTCAACGTGAAGCTAATCTTAACAATTTAGCTATACTTTTGGGTAGTCTAATCTATAACAATGCTATTTTATAGTTATTTTATAAAGATGATCAAATATTTTAAATATAAAATATTGATCTGAAAAGTAACTAGTAACTATAGCTGTGAAATAAATGTAATGGAGTAAAAAGTACAATATTTCCCTCTAAAATGTAGTGGAGTATAAGTACAAAGTAGTATAAAATGGAAATACTCAAGTAAAGTACGTACAAGTACCTCAAAACTAAGTACATTTACTCAAGTACAGTACTTGAGTAAATGTACTTAGTTACTTTCCACCACTGATTCCAGATGAAGTGCTGTGATTTACTTTTTAGGTGAACCCACTTTCCCTCGACCTGCCTTGTCCGCTTCTACTTCAGTCAGTGATTACCTTCATTTCCCAGAATGCACGTGGAGAGAGAAATAGTGACAGTGATAGCACAGTAAGGGCAAGAGAGCAAGAGAGTTTTCTGGTTGAGAAAAAGTCAGAGCTGCACCCTTTACTCAAAACTCTACAAGTCTTGCAGCTGCATTGCATTCTGGTACTACTGTCAGTGGAGAAATTGGTCTCTCTCACCACCAATAGCCATTTTCTAATACAGTTATTGTGGTTTAGGATGAATTTCCCCTGCTTTCTTTATATACATTTGTGCTACAAAAGCATTGCTACTGCCATGAAAAAAAAGGACATAACAGCATTTTTCAGGTTTTCCTTGCTGAACTGATAGTTTCTGTGTTGTTATGTGTTGAGTGAGCTGCATGACCTTCAAGTCCCTGATACCTGTTAAAAACAAATTCTATAACTTCAAAAAAATATTTGGCTGTCAGTGAGAAAATAAGCATTCCCTGCAGACATTTTGACACTGAATACATGTTCTGTACCTAAAGCCTGTGTCAAACGAGAGCTGGGATGACGCTGTCTCTGCCTGTCAGACGCTTGCTAGCTTCTCCTCCTTATTCCTGAAAAGCCTTTAGCAGATACGGGGCTTCCATCCAGCGTCTGGATTTAGGCCTATTGAACATGATTAAAACGCCTTTCTTAGCCTGACTTTCACCCCCCCACTACAGTCGTTTCCCTTGTTAGTCCACCCTCCGTAGCCGAGTGTTTACTGAGGCAATAGTGTTTAAGTGCTTTACTCAAGGACAGCTGCACTGTCCTCTTGAGGGAAACACATTAATGCAGCAATGATCTTACTGCCAAAACAACCGGCCTCCTCCTCGCTACGTACCTCCGCTAATGCACCGTCTGAAGGCTCCGAAGCCGCAGGGCTCGTGCAGCAAAGTGCTTACTACTGCAGCTGATTAAAAACTTAATGGTGTTTTTGTTATTGGTCCAAACCTGTGTCGGGTTGTGGGACGGACGGAACACACTCCGCTGAGCAGTAGACGGCATGTCATCGTTGTGTCTCTGCTTGAGCTCTCATAAAGCTCAGGATCTTTAGCAATGGGATAGGATTTTTAGCAATGTATAATAGCCCAGCTTTGGAAACAAGCAGTAAACACGTTATTACATATTTAAATAATGCATAAATATGTAAATAAATAAATGATGCTGTAAACATATAAAAACAAAATGCACCACAGAAGTACAAGATGATGCTTCATTTTTGTCATTTACCCCAGAGGACGTCTTTAGTAAGTCTACTAAACTTTCACTTTTATTTTAAACGCCTTATTTTAGCCTAGACGTCTATAACCATTTAGACATCTTTTAAACAGCTAATTAATGTAAAATTGCTTAGTGGTTAAAGTTTGAAGAGTTCATATCGGAAATTATAAATATGACTTATAGAGGGGGTAAAAAAATCAATACCTGAAGTCCATCATTCTAAAACACAGAGGATCGGGGTTATAAATGCTCTAATTTAACAACCAAGGACTTACATTTTCTACTATCTATTAAAAATGACTATAATCTGTTTGGCGGATATCTCAATTGGGAGTTAAACTCTCTGTGCAACTACACAGCAAAATAATCAGTGTCAATTTAACTCAGAGAGTGTGAAAGTCAACACACGGCTGGTGTTTCTGTAAGTCCACATCAGAGTTACTTTAACACTATTAGACGGTTTTGGACAGCCTCCCAAGAGCCAGATCAGACAGAAAACTCTCCAACCAACACTTGCTGTGTATGCATCTACCTGTGAGTGTGTTATTTAACTACATGTCTGCTGTGCTGTATATAGATGACACTACAGATGCAGCTGTAACGAACAGCAGCATCTAAAACTGCTGCCACGTTCTACCAGTAGCTCATGAAATAGATCCAACAAAAAACAAAAGCCTCTGAAATTTGACCTGTAGAAAATACTGTAGATAGAGGAATGAATAGCACACTTTGCTCTAAGGCAGTGGTTTTCAATCCTGGTCTTCAGACCCAGAGCACTGCTGGTGTTTTATCCTACCAGTTAATTACAGTTAATTGCATTCATTTTGCATCCCAGGTGTAAAATAGTCCCTGATTAGATGGCGATAATGAAAACCAGCAGGGCTGTGGGTTGAAACCACTGCTTTAAGGGAACACCATCATGGCTTGGTGGCGATATTGCCAATATAAAGTCTTCCAGTATGAGCTTCATCTTCCTTTTCGCTCAGCCAGACAGCTGGGATAATTAGATATTGATAGAAGGGCAGTAATTAATGATGAGTCTGCCAGCAATATTATCTGCCCCGCAATTTCATCTGGGCGTCCCGCGCTGATTGGGCCGGCGGGTCACGGAGGCAAAGCCCGTCGTTTGTCAAGTTCCCTGACCTGAATCAGGGGTAATGGGACGGAGTCGAACAGGGACAGAAACCAACAAAACTCACTGGCCCTTCCTCGGTCAATAGCTCCAAGATGGCGGCGCGCTCCGGGCTCGCTGGAGGACGGATTATCCTCCAGATCTGCCCGCGTTTGAGGTGAATTCATGCCGTATTTTACGCATTTGCCTGTCTGGTTTTGTTTGTTTTCTGAGGTTTTTGTGGGTGAAAGACAAAAGCATGATAACCCTCTCTATAAAATCTAATAGGGAGTTATAAAGACGTTTGTGTGTGTGTTAAGTCCTCTTGTGCTTTCACAAGTTTTTATGAGCTGTAAAAAGCAACCAAGAGAGGTAATTGATCTACGAAAGTTTTCGCTGGGAACACGAGTAATAATTTTGTCTGCTTTGAATGTGTTGACCTTTTAAACTCTGGAGTGGAGCAAAGAGCCGAACGGTGCTACACACTTATTGAAGGAGTGTAGGTGTGTGTGTGTGTGTGTGTGTGTGTGTGTGTGAGAGAGAGGGACAGAAAAAATAGAGAAAAGAGAAATGGATTTAACTGTATGCATTTGTGTGTGGGGGGGATAGAAGGAAAGAGAGAAAGAGGAATGTGTCATTGTATGCATATGCATTTGTGTGTATGTGTGTGTGAGAGAGATGGAGGGAGAAAGGGAGGGAGGAGAGTCATTGGCAGTGTCTCCTCTCTCCCTGCAGGGACGTGTGTGTGTGTGTGTGTGTGTGTGTGTGTGTTTGAGTGATGGCTGTGTGTCTGAGCCGGGGTTATGTGTGTGCACCGGTGCGTGTAATGAACGCCAGCGTCAGCCCGACTCCCCTCTCCTCTCCCCAATCCCTCAGCCTGCCACACAGCATCCTGTACATGGACACTCCCATCAGCACCCTGCTCCCCCACACACACACACACACACACACACCTCCCACCCCCACCCACGAACACACACACACATGATAGTCACATACTGCTCCTAATCACAAGCCGTTCGGAGGCGATCACATCGAGGCAGATCAGTTCCGGTTTCTCCTCCAACTTCACTGCTCGCTGGGTCTGAACCCACAGGAAGAGCCTGTTCTCATTTGAATAATGGCTGGAGGCTGTTCGCAGAAATGCATAATAATGATAAATTGGATTTTAAGGACCTATCAGACTATCCAAGGACAGTGTACCGTAAAAAAAAAAAAGGGACAGGAACAGATGTGGGAGAGGAGTGGAGGTGTGGAGGTGTGGTGTGCAACTGTGCTACTGAAAGATGGGCAGAAATGTGGGATTTACGTCCGGCTTTGAAACCTGAGATGCTCCCACATACTGAAACTGGTGGTGCGGTGGGTGGGGGGTGAGGTGAGGGGGGCATTACGGGGGGGGGGCGTGAGAGGTGATCAGGCGGACAAAATGCAGATTCGTGCAATGAAGTCAGTGATTGAAATGTAAAAATAAAGTTTGCATGGCTCATCTATTCGTGCTTTTGCGGGGTGAATAAGCGTTGTCCAATCACTGTGAAAACGGGCAGTGAGTCCAGGAATAGATCGACCCGTCCTCACTGCACAGCTAAGCAGACCGGACAGCACAGATGTGTGAATGTGAAGTGGGAAGCGGCCAAATCACCCCAAAAAAAACAAAAAAAAAAAGACGCACGCTATGTTTTCCAGGTGTTAGGCGCACCGGTCGCACAGGAGTTTTGCGTGCAGCCAGCGCACCACGAAACCCGGGCAGACATATCAGACATTCCCTCACCCTAAATGAACCATTTGTTTTTGAAGCATGAGTTTCCCCATAAGGAGGCCCGCTGTATGGGAAGTGGAGGCCCGGGTGTACGCTCTTCTCATTCCTGCCTAGATCATCTGAATAATTGATTGGATACATCTCTGGCTACTGTTGAACTTCTTGGAGAGTTGTGTTGGTTTAATGTCAACACATTTCCACCCAATTAGCCCATTCTGCTGCGCGTGATTTCTTTTGAAGAGTTATTGCCCCGCAAGGATATGGGGCGGAAAGTAAACTGCGTTCTCCATGCCAAACAAACGGTCACAGAGCATCACGGCTTCACTTAAACTTTTAGATTCTATGTATGAGGCTTACTGCACCGTGCATATAATTTATAACCCAACAATAAAACCAGAACTATGCTCTGACACCGGACGTTTAGCAGTCATCAGCGTTCAATCCCTTGTGGATGTGCATGGAGATCCTCTGTCGGAGCCAGGAACACAACATGTGAAGAACACAATGCCTTAAATCACACACCGAGCTTGAGAAACACAGCTTGAAGTCACTCGTTATACTTCAAATGTTCCAGGAAAGAGCGGGCTTGACCAATTCCCGGCGGCTCCCGGCGTTAAAACCAAGAGGTGCTCCATCAAAGCCTCGGTGCCCCCCCCCCTCCCCCCCGCCGCATGACAACCCGGGCCCTGGCTAGCGTTAACCCCTTCAGAAGGGAGGGGAACGCTGACTATGCTTATGGATTCCATATGGGGTCATTCTCTCAGGCCGTAACTAGCTGATGTGATGGAAAGCCCGAATCTGCCGCCCGCTTCCAAGCGCTCTCCCTGACCCGCCTCGCCAAGTCCGGGCCGAAGTCGCGGGCCAAACCGCCGGCACTGCTCTGCGCACGGGTCAGCTCTAATTGTTCAGGTTGAGCAGAATTGGCATGGTATGGTATCGCTTGGAACAACACAAAGAGAAAAGGGTCCAAGATTGATTTTTTTACATCCTCAGGGCAAAAGCCTGGGAAAGTGAGCTGAGAAACTGCAGCTATGTGGATTTTTTTTTTAGTTTTTGATTTGTGTGTTTCATTCCTTTTATTTCAAAGCTCTGACTGCTCAGAAAAGTGAAAAACAGTTGATGATGGTGATGATGATGTTGATGATGATAATGATGATGATGATGATGATGATGGTGGTGATTACTGTCATTATTATGTGTGACAGTGTGTTTTTGTAACAGAGTGCATGGGATGACTGTGGTGAATTGCTGCATGCTAGCTGCAGCCTGCAGCCTGAGTTGACTTCCATGTCCTCCACTTGTTTTGAAACGCTCTCACCAAGGCCAAAGGTCTCTTCCATTCATCAGCCAATGCATGCCATCCAGCAAAGTGCTGCATATGGGGGAAAATGTGCAAGCCGTGCAAATAAAGGGAGGAGGAGGGCGAGATGGCTCCAAACATATGTGATGTATGATCAGTAGTACTGTCAGAAACCTGATGATCAAAACAGATAGGATGCTGACTGGTTTCCAACCGTCAGCCTCGGAAATATTCTTTGGTTGATGGTGAGATGGAATGTGTGTGTGTGTGTGTGTGTGTGTGTGTGGGGGGGGTTCTCGGGGGAGAGCACATCCACCCCGATTAGTTTTATCTCCATCTTCCAAATTTCCTGCTTGCTTTCATGCTGCGTGTTTAGATCTTACATCTGAGAGGTGTTAGAAAACCATGTTGTGTATTTTTCTACGAGCCAAAGAAACATCTTTTTTTGATGTCTAATACTGCTCACAACACACCTCAGGAGTGGAAATATTAAAAGCTCACAATTTTTTTAATTATTTCTAAAATCTATTTCTAAAGGCTTGTGAACTACATTAAAATGGAAGGACTTATGGTTAAATTTAACAATGCTGTTAAAGAAGCGCGAAAATGTATATTTTTCAGATTTTTGAGAATTTGCACAACCCAATAATGTTATTTAATGCTACTTACTTACATGGTAAATACTCCATCAGCTTCTATCATTTATCTTCAACACTCCCCTGAAGAGTGTGTTCTTGCATTTGTCACAGAGAAAATAAAAACCATCTCTGCTCAGGTCACTCAGTATCTTCTTAACTGTGGAGTGCCTCAAGGGTCTATTCTGGGTCCAAGTTCGATCTCTATTCACATGCTCTGACTTGTACGCATAATCTTTCTTGTCATTGTTACGCAGATGAGATCCAACTGAGATTGTCTCACTGATATCAAGTCTTGAATGTTTTAAAACTTTCTACAGCTAAATGAAAACAAATCCTCCAAATGGAACAAATCAGATGAATCAATAAATCGACTGTCTTGCTTGATAAAATAAAAGCCTTTTGCATGCTTGGGGCAATTTTTGATTCTAATTTGCTTCAATCGGTTAAGTAATTTAATAGTGTTTTGCATTCAGACCCAATCACCTTTAGTTTTTAGCCAAAACTTACAATCAGTAGAAATAATAAATAATCAGTAGAGCTTTGTCTGTTGACCTAAAACTGCACTTTTTCTTGAAACATCTGTAATATCATCTGTTGTGAAACTCTGTATTGTTTTGAAAGAGATTGATAAGCCTTTGAAATGAAGCCTGACCAGCACTGGAAGCCGGAGTAAAGAGGCTAAAATTGGAGTGATGCGGTCACTCTGTTTTGTCCTGGTTAAGCCTGGCAGCTGCGTTTCACACTGACAGACAGACAGAGACAGAGAGCTTTTCAAATGTGGCAAGAAAGAAGTGACAACAGTCTATAAGAAATAAATAAATAAAATCATGGCAGACTTTCTCCAGATCACCAAAAGAAAAACATGACTTTATTTTAGAGATATTTCGTCAAACAGTTAAGTTTTAAGTGATTTAACTTGCATTTTATATTTATTAATATACATTTGTATAACATATAGTTGCTGTATTGTACTTGCTTTTACTTTGTATATGATACTTTACTTTGTAATGTTGATTTTTAACTGTCATAGTTTTGTCAAAGTTGCCTTCTTGTCTATAAATCTAATTTGTAAATAAGTTTCAGTATCACTTCTTTTCATTTCACTGTAACTCTGTTTTGAAAAGCACTATTTTTGAGATCTGAATCTACAGATTGAATTTTATGAGATCACATCGCAGTATGTTCACTCTGCCTAAAAATGGCTGTTAGGAGTTTCCTGTGACTGTATTCATTTATATCTGTGTCTGCATCTGTGTGTGCGTCTCTCTCCCCATTCCTTTACACTGCTTGTTGGGGTATTGTGGTTTAGTCCAGACAACGAATAACTCCAATCACAGAGTGAGCCTGAACACTTCAGTATCTGGTTTAGAAGATCAGATAGCAGAGCCAGCCAAAAAATCCAATTTTTGTGCGTCTAGACCTGTCACTTAATGCATCCTGGTGCGACTGGATGATAAAAGTCGCGTTGAGACGACAAGTGTAACTGCAGCGTAAACATTTCTGCTTCATTAGACCGCAAGCACCGGAGAGCGACGGGACAGATGGGGGAGGGGAAAAGGGGTGTGTGGCACGGCCGGGACAGAGGTCATGAGCTGGATTCAAACCCACGATGAGCGCACGCCCCGCTGCGCCTCCGCCCGTCGCGCCACCCAGAGGTCCCGTCATCTTCTGTCTGGAGTGAAAAATGAACAGAACAAGTTGAGGTGCTCTTTTTTTTTTTTTTTTTCTTTTTCGAGGGGGGGAAAGGTGCCACGAACACAGGAAAAACAAAAACATCTGGTCGCTGTGCTACTTTCCACAGCTTTTCCACTTCATCCTTATTGTTGCCATTATTGTCAATTAGTTCAACATATGGCTCATGGAACATGACTAATGATGGCGCGTTATGTAAGCCTTATAAAGAACAGATCGTTGTCAGAGATTAGTCATGTGGTTTGAGATGGGATCACCGGGTCTCTCCCTCTCTCTTTCTCTCTCTCTCTCTGTCTCTCTCTATCTCTCTCTCTCTGTCTCTGGGCACTGCCATTATCAAAGAGCAGAATCAACTGAATCTAATGGATACCAGTTTTAGCTTCTGGGAAACCTTAGAGGGGGGGATTGTTTTCGTTCTCATAAATGCCCCGCTCAAAATGTAATTATTATGCTATGAGTCATGTCACTCTTTTGGGCGGGTTGTTGCCTGATTGCTATCCCTCTTGCACAAGAGAGCGCAGATTTATTTATTATGGCTATAATTTAATTAAAAGTAATTGCGTTTTAATTTTATCTACGGCCTTATCCTTGGGTGTGGGGTTGACTTCGAGTGCGCTCTCCGAAAATATGTTCGCCGACAATGAAAGTTTTGTATGGGATAATGTATTCATTATTGTTCTCAATTGTGTGTGCTCGTGCATTCGTCTCTGCAGTATAATGATTTGTTTATGTGTGTGTCAGCGCTTCCAGAGCACTGACAGCTCGGGAATGTGCTGTCTTTTATGAGGCACAGGCATTGCTCTTTCTTGTCAACATTCTTTCTGAACAGGGCAAAAGGGAGAGCGTGTACTTTCTTGTCTTGTCATATTGAAGAATGGCTCTCGTTTTTCATTTAGTTGATAATGCACCCGCGAAATCTTTATAAATCACCGGGTTTTCACCTTTCAGCGGAGTCAAGTAGGTCTGCTTTATGTGAATCACAGCTCCATCTACCAGTACGTTTACATGCACGCTAATAATTCAAACTTCACCAGATAAAGGCAATACTCTGGCTATTGAAACTATCACGTAAACGCCTTTATCTGATCATCTAAACTGGAGTAAGATCATAATCAGAGTAAGCAAAACCTGGTTTCACAGCTAGATTTTTGTTCAATCTTTTGATTTACTGGAGCACGTAAACACCTTTGTAGGATTTCTATTGTGTTTTTTAAACTGCATGTCAAAGGTCACCAGATGCAGTAAGCTGGATGTTGTATTTACAAAGCGCACAACATGCGATGTGGCTCTTACATTGGTTATAGGCCGATTGTTAACTGAGTCCATGTAAGCTGAGTTATTAGAGAAATCAAGTTACTTCGATTCATGTAAACATAGTAATCGAAATATTGCTTTAAGCTGATTACTCCCAGTCATCAGGGCTTCGGTGTCCATGTAAACACACTCCATGTGTCCAGTTTGTGTTGGATTGCGCTGCGTAAATATTTAACTAAAGGAAGATTCTGGTATTGCTGCCTTGCCATCTCGCCCTGCTAATGTAGCTCATTACATGAAACGACATGTTATCAGCTTCTCATCTTTTTTCTTTCCCCCGAATCACAGCACAGCTCACTTCAAACATCCAGCGACGACGACCGCGGCCTATCGGAATCCTGCCACCTCCCATCGACTCCGCCATTACTCAACCTTCATAGATAAGGATCACCGGTCAGGTTAAGCATAGATAAAGATAGAGAACGACATTATTCAACAGTGTGAATAATTGAAGAGCCTGCAGTCGATTTCCGGAAGAGGAGAGGAAGACAGTGGTGCTGTCTGGGCCTCCGCCCCCCCCCCGACACAGATATCTGTCTCGCTGCAGCGCTCGTGCCGGGCGAAAGAGGACGGGCGCATCGGTGGGGGAGCGTCCATCATCCATGCAGAAAGGACAGAGGAACCTTTAAGTCAGCAGGATCCATTGTTGAATGAAGGTCAGTGGTAAGGGGGAAATGAAATAGGGCGACACAAGGGAGAACGATAATAGCGCATCACGGTGTGAGGTTTCTGATTGGCTGCCGTATGTTTCATTGTGTCCTCTCAACAAGCACTTCCACTTCCACTTTAAAGCTAGGTTACACTGTTCATATCTTACCAGATGAGGCAATGCCATAGTCTGGGCAAATCTTGTGAAATCAGCACAAAGTCTCCAGAGTAAGAGATTACAAGATTACGTTCCTCCATCACAAAAGGATTATGTGACAATAGCATGAACTGGACATGCCATTTTTTCACCTGTTAGTCACATGAAAAGGTTAGGGGTGCATCCCAAGTCTCTTAAATTGCATCCACGTTTCCCTCACTTGCGTCTTTTCCTTGCGTCTTAGTCCCTCCCACCGAGGATGCATGGAGAGACGCAAGGAAACCATGCGAGGAGAGAGGAAACAAGGAAATATGTTTTTAGAGAAATGAGACGTCTTTTCCTCTGAAGCGTCATGTGAAGCGACGTCCGTTTCTGCATGACAAAACGGGTTGTGGATGAAATAAACGTAATTTAGGTTCCCAATGTTCTTTCATTAACATTATATATCAAAAAGCATAAAATAACGGGCATTTACACTCATACTGTTTCTCTGCCATCTCATTCAAATTTGCCAGATGTAGGGGCGGAGAATTGACGTCATGGCGTTCAGCTGAAAGTCTTCCGGGAGGGCTGCTCTCGTGTCTCCTCACTCATAGCTCCTCAGAGATCCCTCCTCGATCCTCGCTCCTCGATCCTTGGAGCAGAAATAAGAGCTTTGGGACGACCTTCAAAATGACGGACCAGAACGACTTCCGGTTCAAGCGAGGATCGAGGAGCGAGGAAATATCAAATAAGAGACTTGGGATGCACCCAAGGTAATCATTAAAGACCCAAATGAAACGGCATCTTTACGTCCTTGTTGTTGATGTTGGGGTGGGACAGAATGGTCGTTCAAAAGTCTAAACCAATGGAATATGAGTCAGGGAGAGAGAGGCAGTTTGATTTGATGGAGGGGAGCGGAGGGGCGGGACTGTTCAAAAATCTGATGGTTTTATTGGTTAGAAATTTATATTTATGCCTACTAGTGCAGCATGAGGTCACCATGAAAGATACTCTGTTTTCCAGTAAGTAAAAGTAATGGGAGTTAATTTCATGGGGACAAAACAATTTGGTTAAAGTTTTTTTTATTCACTCCTCCTTTTTTTGGTGTGTTAGAACAGAGAACTAGAACAACACCTTTACCCAACCCCCCACCCATCCCAAACTCCCAGAAAGAGACAAAAAAAAAAACCCATACACATACAGAAAACTAACACAAAAAGTGAATAAAATGAAATAAAATAGGGAGGGAAGTACCAAAAAAAAGGGATGCTCAGGGTGCTCACTTCAAAGAACGGATGCATTAAGAATCAGTTGGGGTCCAGAGAGGTAAGAGTATTCACATATGAGATGTTTTGTAGAAATTGGCAGTCGAGCCTCTTAAGGAATATTTCACCTTTTCTAGCAACAGAAAGGACATTAAATCATTTAGCCAGGATGTAGTAGAAGGTGGATTTGGGCTTTTTTCACTGTAACAGAATACATCTACGGGCTATAAGTGAGGCAAAGGCAACAACATCAGAATCTTTCTTAGTAAGACTGGCTGGTAGGAGGGGTTCCCCAAAGATGGCTATCAAAGCGCAGGGTTCTAGTGTAATATTGAGGGCTTCGCCTAACATGTTAAAGAAACAGGAGCAGAACTCAGCTAATTTTGGGCTAGAAAAAAACAGAGGTGTAAAGTAACGAAGTACAAGTACTCTCGTTACTGTACTTGAGTAGTTTTTTTGAGGATTTGTACTTTTTACAGTATTTTTATAATGCTATACTTTTACTCTTACTCGAGTAATTTAAATAACAGATATTCTACTTCGCTACTTTTAAATGTACATTCCGTTACTGAGTAAATTCAGATTTTGTTTTGCACACCGCACTATGAAAACAGCACGGTAGCATTGGGACTGCTCGCTAACAGTTCCAGAATCACTTCCGCATTTAGGGCGCAACTGGTGGCTCGTTAGTGCAGTGGCCAATGAAATTAAATTGCGCTCAAGACTGGCCAATTGAATTAGACAGGCGTAGACGATCCACAAAATTGTAATGATCCCCATCGTCACATTAGGTCAGAAATCTCAGTTTCATTTGACACGGCTGATAGCCATAGCAAAATGGATGGATCTGATTCTGATATTGCTGCTGCTAGAAGCTCAGGCTACACCCATCCAGCTAGCTAGCTAGGCTAGATAATTAGCAAGGTGTGTGTTGGAGACTGCCCATTGTTTCCGACGGCCCATTATTCCGAAACCCCAATAGTCAGAAAAATGTCCTGGAGGCCCTGCCTTCTAATGTTTCACACCCTCTTTCCCCCGGTTGATTGGGAGCATCTGTGTATATATATGGCTGTCGGAACTGACGTCCGGTAACTTACCAACTACACCACTCGCTGCTCCAAACATCAGACCATGTGCGTCCATGAAGAAAACGTGAGTAGCTTGTTCTTCTTAGGGAATTAAGCCCTCACTACCATCGTAATATCACTGCTGCATGGAACGCTGCAGAATTCCAACCAGGGAAATAGGATTGTTAGAGTAAATATCCGACCGGGAGGTCCGACAGCCAGCTTCCTCCGTTGCACCCGGGAAGGTCCGATGACGTCATTCTGCATAATAATTAGCCATGTGTTTGAGAAACGATGGAAGATTCAGTGTGAACAAGGTATGAAACATTAGGAGGCAGGGCCGACTGATTGCAGGCCATGAATCTTTCTAACTGCAGGCAGAGTGTGTATTTTCGGAGCAATGGGCGTTTGTTTTCGGGATAATTAAAATATAAAACATTTTTAAAGTAACGCAAATGTACTTTTACTTGAGTACTTTTAAATAGGCTACCTTTTTACTCTTACTTGAGTAATTTCCTGGACTAGTAATTTTACTTGTACTTGAGTTAATTTTCACTGAAGTAACAATACTTGTACTTGAGTAGGATTTGTCAGTACTCTTTCCACCTCTGGAAAAAACACATATGAGTCTGATCTGCCGGTGACGAGCCACATCTATCACAGGTATCACTTGTACCTGGAAACAACCTACTAAGCCTAGTTTTTTGTAAAAGGAACCCTATGCAGGACCTTAAACTGAATTAAACTTAGACGGGCACATGAGGATGTAGAGTTGAGCCTGATTAATGCCTCTTCCCACCATTCGTCTGTCACATCAATTTGCTTAAAGTTGGGTTTTGGTCATGGTTAAATAAGAAAAACTAAAAGCTGAAAATTAAAACTTCACTCACAGTAAAAGACTTTGCATGAACTGGGAATTGAACCCGGGTGGTCAGAGTCGAAACTTAATGTATCCGTCCAGCCCGTCCCATCAGACAGGTGTTCACACTAGGCTCAACGTGGGGTCCGGGGACCACCAGGGGTCCTTGAGGGCATTCCAGGGGGTCCCCGGCAAATTGATGAATTGTTAAACTTTATTATTTTGTCATTTTAGAATGACTATTTTGATCATAGTTTCACTGTTATCTCTACCTACATTAGGATAGTCATGGAATTCTATACAAAATCATATCTGACAATAAAAAATATTCTCAGATTTGGGTCCAAGAGTCAAAATCTCATCAAATGGGGGTCCGTGGCCCTAATGTGGACTGAAGTAGGGGTCCTTGATATGAAAAAGGTTGAGAACCACTGCATCACACACTACCTGATTCTGTGATCCAAAGACATTTTCCCATTCGTCCAAAACAGAACAGCTCACTGTAAATACAGTTGCAAACCAGCTGTTCTATTGTTTCTTGCTTCATGGTCGAGAAGCTACAGTTTACATTTACATTACAAATGTATTTTGAAGTGACGTTATTGTGAGGATAACATGTTTTGTACGGCATTTCTTCGATTAAATTTGTAATTGCACATGATTGTCTTGTCTTGTATCTGTCTTTTTCTGTATTGTAAGCAGCTACAATAAAAAAAAGTAGTTGTACATTTATGTGGTTGATCCAGCCATTTTGTAATTTTATACCGTTTTATATGAGATTTATTCCTCCAAAAAAATTGTATAGCAACTTATAAACAGTGGGGCAAGTGGAGCTGGGAATCTCTACTGATGTAAACTATCTGTTGTTAAAAGCAACTTCTCTTCCAGTTCATTTTCTTTTTCTTCCACCTTGAGTTCAACTCCTATTGGCTGCTGCCAGTGTCACTATCACATTTCAGTCTTGGTGAGTCGTGAACCGCTTCACTTGACACAAGCCCGACCAAATAAACATCTTGTCAGGCTCTGAAGTCGGGCTGAAGTCTTCAGTATTGAACCCGCTCACACTGCTAATCTGTGCCAAGGGTCCAGTCATCTGGTCGGGTTTAGAATCAGTGCAAAAATCGTCTAGTGTGACCTAACCTTCCTTCATCAAATGATAGACTCAAGCAATTGACTCGAGTTTGTACACAGGCCCAAACTTTTCTTTTTTTTTCTCCCTCTTTTTCTCAAATGAATCAAAAGCCGGTAAGAGGTTTGGACACAACTATACACCACATACTGTGCAGAGAACTAAAGTCCTGCTTTACACGCGCTGGCACGCTTCCCAGGCAAAACACAGCAGTTGCAGCTAATGTTTTCTTGCTCCCGGTATTCTCTGAGCTCTATTCCTTTTCCGATTAAACCCTCATTTCTGATTAACAACCAGAAGAGATAAGTGAAAAATAATAGAGAATTTATCCCTGTGGAAAATAATATCCTACTGCATTTTCCACAAACAACTATTTGAACCCAAATAATAATTAGTTTCATATTTTTGGATGAAGAAAATATCAAGGGCCTCCTGTTTTCTATCAAGACCAATTATTTTAATAGGAAATGACATCATTTGAGGTCCAAGGTGGACCAGTAAAGACACAGAACAATCCCACTCTGCCCACTGGCACCAACACATACCGGCCAGTCCATTCCCTCTCTCTCAGAAACTGAAATTAAGTGTATTGCCTTGCTAGGCTGCACCAACAATGGCCCAAAAAACGATTATTCTGAGCCTTGCAGAGACGCAGCTGGATGGTTAGGGGAAAAGAAAAAAAAAACAAAAAAAAACACACTAGAGTAGAAATCCCCAGAAAGAAGCCTGTTCTTAATTACAAAAGGGTGATGGGGATGGCTTGAATCGCCGGAGCTTTGGAAAGCAGAGATTTGCACCGGGATCAAAGGAGAAATGAGGGATGACAAATAACCCGCGGCCTGAGTCTGCTGGAATTCAACTGGTTAGACGATCTGACCCCAGGCAGAGGGAAGGAAGGATAAATAACAGATAGATGGATGGATGCATGCATGGGAGGGAGGGAGAGGGATTTTGGACATATTTGTTTTGATTGTTTGGCCTTGATCCTTGTTTTTTTTGTCATGTATCATTTGCACGCTGAAAATAAGAAACAGCTTTACCTTGCTAAACATGCTCTTTTTATTAAGAGGAATTGCTGCCCAGTTGAGCTGCGCCGGTTTAGCAGCGTTTCTTTTGCAATCGCAGCATACAGTGAAGTAATTGCTCATAAATCTCTCATCCACCCATTTTCCCTCTGAGGAATTTTAATGGCATCACCGACAAAGGACAGCTGGGGCAGCCTATTTTTCAGTCTGTTTGAGTCTGTTATTATGCGCCCGGTTCAATGTGTCAGTAGTGCGCTGTCAATGGAACTGTCACTTAGACAAGCTCGGGGCTTTGGTGAACAGAGCGCTGGTTAGAAACACAGGAAACAGACTCTGCCGTCTCCCCCCCCCCCCTCTTCATTTCTGAACATGTGATCTCCGCTGGTTCTGGGAAGCTTCCCAGCTCCAGACGCAGCGTGAGCCCACACCACCGCTTACACACTTCCTCTATTCAGCACCAAGAACACTTAGTGAGATGTTTTATTATTTGTCTTTGAAGAGTTTTATTCCAAAATAGAAAAAAGGAATATCCTCCCATTATTCAATATCGCTGCTGCAATATAGAGCATCTGTAAAAGAGTCTGTAAAAGTGTTTCATTTTGTTAAAAGACTTACCTCCTCTCCTTTAAAAAGACCTATAATGCTTCATATTGCCTTCCTAAATGATTCTGAAGGGTGGGTCTCACTTTCAAATGTTGGATATCTCATTTTTGGAACAAAAGCTATTCATTTGCAGACTGTTCTTAAACAGAGACAGAGGATCAAGGCTAAATCAAAGAAAACTGCCAGCAATGTGACAAGCGATGGAAATCCTTTGTCGAACATCTGTTTCACTGACTTTTCACAATTTCAAGTAGAAAAATGCGAGATTTAATTCCAGCTTCAGTTTTACCTGCAGTGTGTACGTACTTTGGAGGGCAGCGTAAGATGATTTAATTACCGAGTTGAAACAGTATATTTGTCTTGCTGTGCGGCTCATGTGTCTGACTGGGCTAAGTGGTTGGAATCTCCATTTTGAGAGGAATGCCAAACTGGAATCACGCTGTTTCACGAGGTTGACAGGAAATTGGATTCATCCATCTTTGTTTTCCTTCTCAGATGTCATAAGGTTGCGTAGGGCAGAGAGGTAATTGAAAGCATCTCGGGCTTTGTCAGTATGGCAACACACTGGAAGTAAACAATGAAGTAGAAAAAGTCAAACACACCGCCTCATATAAATTTGCAACATATTCACATTCACATTTTGTGAAATGAGCACAAACCCGGAAACTCAGATTGTGGACACGAAATACGTAAATGTTATGTTCCTCCACCATGAATCGGACACTAAATTTCCTCCTCATGTTACATTGTTAGCCAATGCTTCATTTTAGGCAAGTAAAACAACTTTTGATTGATTGATTGAATTTGTTTGATAATCTTAAAAACAAGTACATGAATAGGATTCAGCCAGAAAATAACTTCACATACAGTTTCCAAAAATCACCAAGGACAACACAATAAAGCTCAACAGGTTATTTCTATTATGGTCCTCAAGAGGATCGGGTTTTTAAAGTCAGCACAAAAACAGAATGGCATCCTGTACAGACTGATAGACTCCATTCTTATATCACATGACAATCATAGAATCCCAGAATACATAATAAATATAATTTAGTGGCCACAATGACACAGAACATCAAAAATACACAACATAGTTTACCAAGGCCAAAACGTAAAAATTGGTTAAGGTTTGATTTAAGATTATAGGGTTTGGTAACTAAAACGATTTAGTTATGATTATGATTAGGTTTTAGTCATGGCTGAATAAGAAACTTCACTCACAGTAGAAAACTTCTTCACAAGAGTTGGGAAATGAATCCGGGTCGTTTGAGTTGAAGGTAAATGTCTGCCACGCCTGACTTACACCCTTACTTTCCACCATGTTAGTTATATGTCAAACTATGTCCTGTTTCTAAAAGTCACATGTGAATACCCACATTTACATATGACTATGTGAAAACTTAATTTCACATGCGAAGAGACAATTGACAGTAAAATTTGTCAGTTTTGCATTGCAAATGGGAATTTTCACATGTTCACATATACAAACATCTGTCCAAAAAGAAGATGTACTTTGAATTCACATGTGAATTTTCACATGTGACTTTTTGTAAGAGTAGTTGAGCCTCCTTCACGTAATACTTTTCATGGTGGGAAAACGCATTTCTCACACTTTTCACACACGGAGCACAGATGCACATTTTAAGACATCGTGCTGATTTCACAAACCTTCAGCAGACCAGGCTCCAAATTTGTGCATACTTGCTGCAGCTTCACATTGTTAGTGTATTTACACTCCATGCCACTGGGGGCGCCAGTGGGAGTAACTGTAAACCTTGGGAAACTGGAACTGGCGGTGACAAAAACTAAGGGAAACAATAACAACAGTTCTGGTGAAACAGTGACAGAGGTGACTGAGGGAATTTGAGGAGTTTTATTGGTCATAACTTCGCTAGCTGCCTGCTCCGCCCGCCTGCCCGGTAACACAAAACTATGATAAACATTGTTTTGCAAAACACGAGGCTCACAGTATAATCATACCGGTGTCAGTATGTTATCTTGAAAAAAAAACAAAAAAAAAAACATTATTTTTGGATTCTTCTGGCTCTCATGGAGCTTACACCGGCTTAAAAGGTAGTGCGTCTTAGAGAAAAAATTGTTCCTATCCAAATTGAGCACAACTATTGACAGAAAGCTTTTTTCAAGATAACATACTGACACCGGTATGATAATACTGCGAGCGTCGTGTTTTGCAAAAACAACTTTTATCATAGTTTTCAAAGACTGTGGCGTATGCCCCTAGGTTTCTATTGCAGTAGAGTAGGAGGGGGCCGCCCGGTGTTACCAGACGGGCGGAGCAGGCAGCTAGCGAAGTTATGGTTTCTACTAATAGGGATCATGACGGAAAACATGTTATTTGGGCCCAGGGTTCAAAATACTGAACTATTCACTTTAATGAATCTATCCTAAGCCGAGCCTCGAAACAATTCATTTTGAAAGAGTTGACCAGCAGATGTTAGCATGGAGACGTAAACAACAGGCAACAGACGATATTTCAGACCAAATGCAGACAGAGAATTCTACTAACATTTTTTCCTCACGTCCAACTAATTATTCCACGTTTTTCCACGTCCTTTTGTCCGTACGAACCTACTGAAATCTGTCTCTGCAGCAAGTATACCTCCACCTTGAGGCCTGTGTTAATTAAATAAAGAAGCATAATAGGATGGATAGAAGAATTCAAGTACAAAGTATACCTGTGGGAATGTCAACTGCATCCGTATAATATAAAAGACTCTGCTACAGGAAAAGAACAAGGAAATAGCATTAAGTTTCATGCTACTGATGTAATATCTCCCTCCTGACCATTGATTTGCAATAGTAGCTTTCTTCCTCAGTGCCATTCTGTTCTTATGGAGAACAAAAATAACCCAATTGGATTATCTTGGCTGCCGAGGCGCGGACTGACAGCCACTGTGAGCGTGTTGCTCTTTGCGGCTGGGTCGCGTCACGGGGTCCAGACCAACCAGACTCGATAGCCAAAATGGCCTTTATCTCGCTGATGTCATCAGAGCGAGACAGCCGCCGTGACGACCCCAATATGCTCTCTCTTTAATGTCATGTAAATGTTCTGTCGTTCCCCCGCAATGCCGAGGAGGACGCACACCTCCAAATCCCACAGATGATAAATTCAAAAAACCCACACGCCCACTCGCCTATGGACAACAAGCTCTGTTCTTCTCTGCCAGCATTTCACAACGCACATTATTGCAGCACTGTCCCTGGGTAATAGTCACTGGGCTACAGTTCAATCAAAACATACCGCATTTAATTCATTTTATTTTAATTTGAATCCCACCCTTCAGCTATTCTCAAGGGGAGCCATCTGTTCCCAAATTCAGACAGTTTTTTGGTTTTTTCCTCCTGCGCCTGGGTTTTCTTTGTGTTACTGAAATGCTGAACAAAAGGTATACAACTCTTTTTTTTTTTTTAATCGCTCAACCCACTGACGCACAAAGTACTGCACTACAGTCAACATCCGAAATCTTGAGGTTAACGCTTACTCATCGGCCGTGTTAGAGGCTACGCGGACAGCTGTTTTAAGTCGTTTCCCCCCCTCCCCGTAATGACGAATGCATCGGGCTTGAATTATGTCCAATGAACTTAAAAGTCTCAAAGTGAAGACCTTTTTATAGCGTTACACCATCATCGCTGTCAGTGAGCACACAGCCTCGGAGAATTAGCCGGCGCGAGCCAAATTGTTTCCATCTCCAGGAACACCGTGTATTGGGTCTCACAGGGCTCCACTGTATCTGAGCAAAATGTAATTCTAGAGGCCTTGTAATGGATTGGGCTGTCTGCTTTTGTATTGTGTTTTCAATATCCACCTCAGCGGGCAATACGACTCGCACACACACCCCGTGCCAACACTGGAGCGAGGCAATGAAACGAGCCTGTTGTTGCCTTCTTTTCCCTCCTTAAAGAAAGAAAGACCCGGGGGCCGAGCCGGACCGCCGTGCTTCAACATGCTGAAGCAGGACAAAGAGAAAAACACTGAAGCCTGCTTTGGTTTAAGCAAAACTTTATTCCCGTATTACCGGCGATGTTAACCAACATTCCCCATAATAGCGAGAATCCTCATTTATAATTAAATCATTATCATCAGATATTAATAATCATGAATTAATGAATCTATTTAATCTTTAATGTTTAATATCCAACCGCAAAGCAAATGTGGGCCGGGCGCTTTTCGGCTCTTTGCCAATTCACTGTAATTTTGAAAGTGTTATTACCCAAAAAAAAAAAAAAAAAAAAAATCTGAATAGGTATATAGCCCCAGGCTGACTTTGCTTTAACTGCACTTGCACCAGGGGAAAGAACACTGGGGAGAGTCATTTTTCACACAAGCACGGTGAGCTAAAAATATTTATGTGAGCCGTTTCATACAAAATAAGTCAAGTTAAGTTCATTTGTTGCTACGGCCCTTCATCACAAAGCAGGTCTCAAAGGGCTTTTCGGAGAATGGGCCTAACTCGATCTAACTAATCAATCACAGAAACAAAATGATGAAATACAGTAAGCAGCAAAAGAAAACAAAAGGAAGCAAAACAAGCACAAGACACGAAATACACACATGTTGGAGAGACATAACAGGCCGATCTAACCTCCCACCAACCTTAGACCCATGCCTTATGTGTGTATGTATGTATGTATGTATGTATGTCTTATGTGCCAACGTGTGAATGTATGTATTTCTATGTCTTGATGTAGGCTATAGATGGATGTCATGTTTTATTATTTTAGTCCTATGCTTCTGTCTGGGATCGTGTGATATGTTGTGTTCTTGATTTGTATTCTCTTGTTGTGTGAGAACCAGCAGCACTGTGAGTTTGAGGCGAATTTCAATAAAGCATATCGTATCATATCGTATTGTACACAAGGAAAAACTCCCCAAAAAAACCTTATTAGGAAAAGGAAAAGAAAGGGAGAAACTTTGGGTGGGCCGAGTCCAAGAGGGATCAATCACCAGGACGGCTGAGCGTGCAAAAGGTCCCGGGACAAAACAGAAAAATGGACAATAACAATGAGATAAGAAACCAGATGAGACAGAGAGAAACATGGTGTATGCTGTATGGTGGTGCAAGTATAGAGAGCCTAAGTCCCGCCCCCTTCCGGTGGACCACCATGGGACCTTATTTCGGAAAAAATATGTACGCTAGTCAACGGCGAGAGACAAATAATTGATGATCCCGTTTGAATTGTGCCATGAATTAGACATATGATGTTTTGTCAATTTAAAAGATAATTTCGCAAGTCAAGAAAGTCGCAGTTTGTTGTAAAACTGTTGAAGTATAAGACTGTGAAAATACGCAATTAGAAAGACTACACACCCAAAAGTGTCATAACTTTCTCTCTCCACAAGCTCCCCAGAGCCGCTGAAGCTCAGTCCCTCTCAGATAGCAGTAGTATTATACACAACCTGGAAGGTAGACGGTAAGAATGGGTTTAAACTGCTTTAGGATAGTTTTAGTACAGTGGGGGCTAACGTTAACGCCATGCCTGTGTGTTTCCTATGTTTCCTTCCATGTTGGTGTCGGTGAGACGAGAGATGTAGTTCACTGAGCCGTTTCACACAAAACTAAATGTTACTTTACTGTTTTACGACAAACTGCCACTTTCTTGACTTGCAAAATTATTTTTTAAATTGACAAAACATCATATGTGTAATTCATGGCACATTTCAAACGGGATCAAACAATTATTTGTCTCTCACCATTGACTACCGTACATATTTTTTCCGAAATAAGGTCCCATGGGGGACAGTGGAAGGGGAGGGGCTTAGGCTCTCTATGGAGGCTACACCTAACTAGGCCTAGAGCTTAGAGAACAGGCTTATGATTGAAAGGTCATCGGTTCAAATCCCTCGACCGGCTGGGAAAATGTGGTTCGGGAAAGCAAATAACACTCTAAACTCCCTCAACAAGCATCGTCAACCTGCCCTTGAGCAAGGCACTTAACACCTCACTGCACTATACACTGTGGTAGTTGTGGGAAGCTCCCGGTGTGAATATGTGGAACGGAGTGAATGCGAATGCTGGAAAAAAGCGCATTGGTGCTCAGTCAACGTTTCCTGGATAAATAAAGGCTCAAAACAAACTCGTCGCCGTCTGAGATTATGTTACACCTATCAGGAAAATATAATACTGCGCCCCTGTTCCCAGAACTGAGCGTGTCTAGAGAGTGGCATTTCACCAAAATCAGTGATAATCTGAAACAGATCAGATCATCTTTTCCTCTCTCTCTCTCTCTCTCTCTTTCTGCTCTCTGCCAATGCCCAACAGCAGTTTGTCAAATCGACCTTTAAAGATACAAAGAATTAAAAATCTGTTGGGAGACTGAAAGTGCAGTTTTACATCTGCTTGCTATGATGTAAAAATAAACCATGCTTGAAACTTGTTGACTGCACCAGCAACTTTTGATTTAGATTATCACAGATGTGCCTTGTGGTGGGTGACTTTCCCATAAGGCTTTGCAATCTGTATGCAAAAGCACATCAAGTCGTGTTTTTTTTTTTTTTTTTTTTTCACTTTCCCTCAGCTGATAAATGAACAACCCTCCCTGTTGTCAGTTCCTATTTGTCAGGTGAGGGGTTACCAGCCCCCATGTGTGTGAAAGTGGGACGCGCTTTTTTTCTTTTTGCCCCTGCATGATTCATGTGTGAGTTCAACTCATCTATCAGATTTCTGATTGCATATTCATCGGCTCGAGCAGAAAAGAATCAACAGCGGTGTTTTAACGCGTTATCTCCTGTTTACGTGATAGCGGCGGATCGAGGCGCAGTCGGGTCTGGAGCCGCTGTCACGTCGCTCTGGTTATATGTCGGGAGATATTGAAGTGGAGCGGCACGCTGCGTGTTACCGTGTTGCTGCAGATAAGGCTTCAAGGAAGTGCTGTGTTCATTACTTTACCGCGGGGTGAAATAAGATGGTGTCTCGCTGTTGCCCTGCTGGCAAGTGCAGATCTCATCAAAGCAAAGGGAGGTCTGGATAAAGTGTCTTTAAGAAACTGCTTGTGCTCTGCTCTCCTCTTTGTTTTCAACCTTGTGAGTCAACCTCACTCGGTCTATCAGTCTTCTTCTCCCGCTTTTCTCCACCTGTTTAATTTCACCTTGGTGATTCCTGCTCTGTATGTTTTTTTTGTTTTTTTTTCCTTCTCTCGTCTATCTCTTTCCGTCTTTGTTCCTTTCCGGTCTTATTCTGCTGATGTGAGAGCATGAAGCAGCAGGGCTTCTCTATTCAGCCGAGCGTTTTTTTGTTCTAATGATATTCCACAGGCTCGGGGCCTCATTGATAAGACAGAGCTCCCCCCAAGGACCAGAGCGCTGCCTCTCCAGGTTTGTATGTATGTTTCTTGCTTTGGCGTCCTTGTTCGCAGGCTGTATAAAGTCTGAGTCGTATCATTTTTTATTTTATTGACCCTTCTCTCCTCACCTCATCTCATGGTGTGTTGTTTCATTGCTCTGCTGGACTCTCACCCACAGCTGCAACCTACTGCGTGCTACGCTGCATGAATTCATAAGATAGATGATAGAATGATAATCACATTCAAGGAAAAACCAACCCTAAAAGACTCTATTGACGATGTGCTTTGCATCTCTGGGTCCACTTTGTTGTTTGGTGGTGTATTTTTCTTATTCCCATAGATAACTGGCCAAGCATAGATGATGTTAAGTCACATCAAGATATTTTTGTTGTCATTTTGGGCCTTTTTTCAGTGATTAAAACATTAGCATTAAATGTCAAGTTTTGGTGTCAGTCCCTCATAATGGAGCGAGGGCTTCTTTCTAGAGCCGCCATTTTGCACCAAGAGACCTTTCAACAATCATACAGGGAGAAATCCATCATAGAAGAGGAGAGAGACCAGTTTCTCCACCAGCAGTAGCCTCAATAGACCAGAATGCAATGCAGCTACAAGACATGCTGCGTTTTGAGTGACATGACTCTCACTTTTCTCACTTAGACTTAAACTCTCGCGCTCTTGCTCTTACTATCACCGTTGCTCTCTCCTTCCTACATGTGTAACCAACAGCTGAATGCAACAAGTTCAGGCCCGTTCTCTGGGGGTTTGTCGAAAGGCAAAACACTTTGTCACAAAATAACTCCTGGAATTGATGATATATCAATGTATCAAAGGGTGGATTTTTCCTGTAATCGGCAAGTAGAATAAATGTTTATGTGAATGTGAGTCTTGGTGGTAATGCTGCAAAGACATATTGACAATTTAGGGAGTTTCACAGTACAACAGTAGATTCTCACTGACTCACATGGTAACCCTTGAATAACTCATACAGCTGCTGCATATCAGAAAAATATTTTGGTTGCTACCGCGAGGGGTTAAAGATCATGACACTGGAATATTTTCCTACTCAGCTTGACATGCAATTTATTTAACTGGTTGTGGCGGCTGGACGGGGTCTAACCACAGGATCAGGGTGTCGGCCCCGTTTCCAAAGGTGATTTAGCATTTCACTCCTCTGGAACGACTTGCTTGAGGAAATTCATTTATTTCTCTTTAAGACTCAACTGAAATTTTTCATGAACTTGCTGCTAACTTGTTTCTGCTCTCATTATGTCGTAGTGCTATTGTTAATTTGTGTGCTGGGAGTCCAATGTGTGTTTGTGAATTGTGCTGAGTTGGCCTTGGCGAGCCCGTGATGTCAATGGAGCCAGCAGCACAAAAACTCCCTTTATTATTAGGCTTGATAGGTTTACACTGTTCCTTTTGTTTAACAGCAATTTGTAACTTTGTTGAGAAAAATGGTACAGAAAGATAGATTCTTCCTCTTATTCTTTTTCCTCTTTATCTTTTTCTTCTTCTTACATTGTATTTGCCTTCTGCCAGCCTTCTTACATTGTATTTGCCTTGTGTATGAAATGTGCTATATAAATAAAGTTTGCCTTGCCTTCTTCCCTCTCCTTAACCTCCCATCATACTGTTCATCATACTATTCACAGCAAGAAACCTCTGGTAAATACACAAGGTCGGTATGTGTCCGCCTAACAAGAGCAAGATGGCACCAGTTCCCGGTAATATCTCATACCTTCAGCCAGCCTGCTGGTGTTTTGTTGCTGGTTTCTGTACCTGACACCATACATGAGCACAAGTAACAAGGCAACAGTAAACATGTCGCTCTCCATAAATGATGCGGTCCACCTCACAGCCAATCAGTAACAAATCTGTCCCCTGGTTTGCCTCTGCCTCTTTGGAAAATGTTATAACACAGTGGTGAGATGCATCATTCCCCCAAGTTTCATCAAAATCTGATCAGCGATGTCTGAGATGCAGATTGGTTACACAGAGCTGCTCTGGAGGCAGAAACGATCTCATTGGTTGAGTTAAACCTCAATGGGCGGAGCCAAAGAACCACAGTTTTTCTGCTTAAGCAACTGAAGACTGAAGCCCGGTGAAAAAGACAAGAGCTGAGAGAGGAGGAGGCTAATATTATGAAGCCTAGCGCTCTGCTACTAAATGAAAAAATGCAACCTACCAAAGTTATCTAGGTTCGCTAGGTACCTTCCAAGTTCGAAGCTAGTTAGCTAGCTGCTGACCTTCCAAGATCAATGCCATGGTCATGAATTAGTGAAAAAAGAAGTCATTGCCATTCACTGCCATTCATTGGCTCCGCCCACTGAGGTTTAACTCAACCAACTAGATTACAGTATTTATGCCTTCAGAGCAGCTCTGCATCCAAGAAACAATTGTGTAAAACTCCAATCTGTGTCTGAGATATCGTGACGAGGGAACGAACAAACAAATGAACGAAAGGAAAAAGACCGATCCATAGTCTTCCCTCCGATTTAATCAGGAGGGACAAAAATACAGAAACTTTTAGCACAGCAAGAAATTAACTAATGGAACGAGCAGGAGATCGAAGGTCCAGGGCAGTGTGGGCACAGTTGGGCACGACTCTGTCACTGATGGATCTGACTGTGAAGCCGGGCGTGAATAACCGTTTCACTGTTTTTTAAAAACCGCCTGCTTTTAACCTCTGACATGTATTAATTAAACTTGAACTTGAACTAACAAATGCCCCGCCAGCTTCTCTCATTCCTCGAGGGGCCGGCTAACCATCGCTCAGCTGTCGCCGGGGCGTCATGTGACGAACACGCTCGGAGACCCCCCCCCCCCCCCACCTCCCTCTCCCTGTTGTTTTTCCATCTTCGTCAGACCAGACACGGGATACCTTCCACTTCAAGTATATGGGACTCAAGACTGTGGAGATGGAAAATAAAGAGCGCCGAATCCCTCACAAAGCGCATCGCTCTGGGTAACCTTGACAGTGGCTGGTGGGGGGTGTGTGGGGGGTGCGGGGGAGGGGTGGAGGTATCCATTTATCTTGTGGTGCAGTGGTGGCGGCGGGATTTATAGGGCTTTGGGTGTCATCCTGTGACAAGGTGCACATTCTCTCCGTGCATTATGGGCCTGGATGATAGCGGCTGGAGGCCCCCGGTAAATAACCTCGAGGTTATGTCTTTTATTGAGTTATACATTGTGTTGAATTTATGATTGAAGCCCTATGGAAAATAATAAAAAAAGAAAGAATGTACAAGTGCAATTCTCAGTGAAGTGTAAACAGAGGTGGAGGCGATACTTCTCGCCTGCGTTGTGGGTGATAATGATGTGAAAAGTTTGATGCCAAGGCACCAACAACAAAAACTATATCTGTGGATGTGAATCGTGCAAAAATGAAGCATAGAATCCACAGACTGTGCTCCAAAATCAATGATTGGTCAGTGATCTATTGATCTGTCAGTTTTATCTATCTTGATTCTGTTGCACTTTAGAACTTTATTTTGAGTGTGAAGCACTTTGTAACTTTGTTTTGAAAAGCGCTGTATAGAGAAAGATTATTATTATTATTTATTTGATGAATTGATCAATGATTTTGGAGCCTAGTGTGCAAGTTCTACGCTTCATTTTCTCTTCAGCCCAGCACCCGGGAAGATGTGCGTAAATTAATTCTATAAATTATACGGACTCACAATGGAGCAGAATAGCTAATGTGGGTTCACACTGGTTGTAAATAAAATATTACGGGGGAATAACACGTTTGATGATGAGACCTGGGGCCATTCAGTGTGACTGCTGATAATGAGAGATGTGCTGAACTCGCCCTTTTGTCAGGATATAAATGACATCATTAACCAGAAGTCTCATTGATACCATCACGTTAGATAAGTATGCCATAATATCCGCCTGGTGCATTAATTTTCTGCCGTTTTCTCTCTCAGGCTTCAAATCCAGTGATGCTGGAAAATACAGCAAACATTTTCTCAAATGGTTTACAAAGACGGCCTTTATCGACCGGCCAAGAAAATTTTGGATCGGACCAAAAATGCATTTTAAGCACTGTAAGTGAATGTATGACATGCTTGTATAGGCAGTGAAACGCTCACTGAGGCCTGCATTCCTGATGTCAGGGAAAATTTTACTTCTTGAAAAACTAATGAAGACAGATTTGATAGGAAAATTGATCTTTCAAAGCCCTGGGGCTGCGATATTTAATATTCTGAGGGGAAAATATCCACTGGGTTTTTTTTCCACAATGAGATGTGCAGCATTTGAAAAGCATGACACTCTGATGAAATGATTGCCAGTGTCACATTTATCAGTTGGTGGACACTACATATTATTGAAGTTATTAGCAATCTGAAGACCTTTGCTTACTTATTAGTAACAGCGTAGAGGATGTAATCATTGTTTCAATAATAATAATAATAAACTATTTATATAGCACTTATCTAAAAACAGAGTTTACAAAGTGCTTTATATAAAGCCAGAAGAAATAGAACAAAAGGAATACAAATAATAACATAAGGGTCCAAAAGAATGAAATAGATGAAAAGAGAATAAAAAAGGGAAAAAGACTAAAAGGCAAATTAAGATGAAACATTTACATAAAAGTCTATAAAAGCGATGATTTTGAGTTCCTCCAGCAGGCCGTGCTGAACCACTTCTTCCAAAAAAATAATGGATAAACAGAGTTTTGGCATGAAGCCTACGCACAATATAAACAACCAGCCAACCAAGCAACCACGCACACAAACAAACAGTTGGATTTTATGATATCTGGCTACGCTTCAGCTCCCAATTTTGATCCGGTGGCAACGCAATCAAACAGTGAGTGAAGTGGAGATAAGTCTCGGTTTGTTTCTGGTTTCTCCTCCTGTAGCCGGTCTACCTTGTCTCCATAATGACCTCCATACACACTCAGCAGCATCTGGAGATTTCAGGGGAAACTTCCAACTCGTTTCAGTGTGACGGCGATGCAAATCAGATCCACATTGACCCGGGCCGTCCCGCAGGCTCGGCCCGGGCCGCGGAGGCTGCAATCGATACCGCCGCACCGGATCGGCTTCAGCGCCACGAGTCGGAGCGCTCTGATTCATTCCCCCCCTACCGAAACGCCCCGTTCCTGGCAGCTTTAATTAAGCTCCGAGAGAGCCAAACACAACAGGGGGGGGAAAGAGTCCCGGCGAGCGATCGGCCGGGATAAAGTGCAAGCGCGTCTTTGAAGTCTCAGTCACCCGGCTGACCCGGCGATGTCACCACGACGACACAGTTTGTCACGAGCGATCGTAAAACCGTCTCCGGGGCGTGCGGCTAATGGCATTCCACCGCTAATACCTCCTCTAGCTTTCAAGATAACAAGAGTCAGATGACTGGCTGCGCAGCCGGCCAATTATATTTCATCATGTGCAGCCGCAGCCGAGGTCGCCTCCAATTCGATTAGTCTTCATGTCTGCGCGCTGTCTTAATTAATGTAACGGTATGCGTCAACGTCCTTGTTTGTCTCCGTTTGTCTCCAATGGTTACGAGCGCGTTTACTCTTTCTGTTCCTCGTAAAAATAGATGTTTAGATAGTCGCCATCCTCAACGCTTGTCCTCTGGCACAGGTTTTCACCCTTCCTGATTTAGATCCTGCGATGGCTTTTAAAAGAGCCTGCGATTGGATTGGATGAGGGAAGAGCATGTCAGGACCACATCAGTATCCAATTAGCCGCTGTTAAAACTGGGAACCTCGCGTGTAGAGTTTGGCCGAGGTAGAAGTTCAACGGTTGGCTTTTTCTTCTCTCTGGTGTCGGCAGCGGAGGGCGGCGGGAGAGAAATCCCCCCGGTGACTCTGAGAGTGACGGCGCTGGCAGCCGAGGCGGAGACGAGCAAAATTCATTTTAGACGCCTGTTTTCCTAGATCACATCACTCCACCGCAGTTCCCGTGTTGATACGTGTGCAATATTGCGGGGCTTTTGTTTTGACGTGCCTTTCCTGACACCGAGCGAGTTCAGAACGAAGGACTTCCACTTGAACTGTTTCTTCATTACAGCTCTGCATGTCCGTAGAGTGGCTGCGCACGTAGGAAAAGGACAACACAATAAAAAGGCCCCAAGGTTAGATAGCAGACCGGAGCCGATCAGACATTTTGATTTCAGCTCAATAAAGACTGAAAGCTGTGTCCTTTTCCAATGGGCCCCCCCACCTTGAAGCCTCTTTATCTATCCACTTTGGCTCATCTCGCCTTTTCCTTCCAGTCAAATCTTCTCGTCAGATCTGTCTGAGGGGCGGTAAACATTTATCTGAGGGAACGACGTGTTTTTTAGTCGAGTGATGAGCTTTTGACACCAATTTGTGTGTGTTAGACTGCAGTGATTCTCCCTCCCCCGGAGATCAATACCTCCCTCGTCTCTCTCTGACTGTTCCTCTTTACAAGCTGTAAAGGCAGATAAAGTGGAAAGAGAGAGAGATTGAAAGGAGAGAGGGAAATAGAGGGAAGGGAATCACAACAGCCACGCTGGAGAGTAAATCTGGAATTGGTTTTACTGCCGGAGCATGACTTCCCTGATGCATTCTGCTTGGCCAACGCGATGGGCTTCACATCAAGGTTACAGGACTTTCTGCACTGTTGTAATCGATGTTTTCAACACGTCTGTCTGTCCACTTTGGGACAATTTGTGTTAATTTTCCATAAAATGTTATTGACACTAGTGGTGGACTGATACAGGTTCCTGAAGGCCAAAGTCTTCCAGTTTCCGTACCAAAACATTACAAGTATTCAGTGTTTCCCTCAGAATTGTATTTTTGGAAAGATGGAAAAGCCTCAGAAACAGTATTTATACCATTGCAGGACACATTGAATCCCAGACTAATGAAATTGGCTGACAGTTAGCAGCTCTTAAAGGCAGGAAAACCCACCACACCTACTCAACGGTTGGGAAAACTCTGGTATAGATTACTGCCTTTAAATCAAGAATTAATTGACAAAACACATAATTGAACAATTAAATGAATAAATAAAATGTGCAAAGAAAATAACAAAATTTCATTGCAGGTTTTACAGAGTGTTTTTATGTAGCTGTGGTCAGGGAGGAACCTCCGTCATATCGGAGGTGGAAAACATGACCGGCTGATATACGATGTCTAATAAAACACCAATATCGGGCCGATATATTGGTCTAACACTAATTAACAACACATATTCGCACAATGAACGATTGTTAGCGACATATGTTGAGTTGACAAATGTGCGTTGTCCCAAAGTAGACTCACGGATGTGCTGAAAATGACTAGCAGAGCAGGGAAGAGATTTCTGCACTCTAAGGGAAACTCCTGCAATTTAGGAAATTTAATTTAAATATCACTGGCAAAATTATTCATCAGTTGACCTATTTTAGATTTCCCCCCTTTTGTATCGCTGCCTGGGTTCTTGTTCGTTTCTTTCTTGTGATGAAAACGGCACATCCTGTTTAAGAGCCCGCAACCTCCCTGCTAACAATCACAGTACCCATCCAGGGTTCAGCAGCCCGACTTCACTGTCTGTTTCCAATTACGTCAATGGGTTAGGGGGGTGAGGGGGGGGGGCAGGAGAACGAGGATGTTGAGGAGGACGCTTTGATCCTCTCTGGGAGGAAAAAGGCAGGATGGGAAATTGATCAACAGCTTGGTGAGCGGTCGGCTGTTGCGGAGCATGCAGCTGCAGTATTTCAGGTTGATTACCTGAAACCCCACTTCCAATCCATTTTCAATCTTACCACACCTGGAAGCGTTAGTGCACCGTTTAAAAACTTTTGTGCATCCTTTTATTTCTGAACTATCTGTCTATAGCTTGGCCCCAAAACTCAAACAGACGAAAAAGGCATATAGCATCAGTCGATATTTCAAGTAGCATTGATTCTATCCTCAGAAACAAAACTATTTTCCACACGAAGGCCTTAAGATGACTCATAACTTAAACTGTAAACCGCAATGCGCTTTACTCGCATGCCAGGATTCATTCTGAAAGAGTGAGTGTCACTTGTTTCAGATGGTAGATATCTTCATTTCGGGAATAAAAAAAAAAAAAAAAAAAACCCTCTTCCATACGCTTTAGTTAGCTAGCTTTTTCCCCTGCAGGTACAAGTGGTGTCTCCCGCCGGTTCACCATGCAGCGAATGATGTAAAACACATGGCGAGGAAATGGTGGGAAACCAGACCGGAGTCCCACAAGGCTTAGTGGGAGGGAGGCAGGCCACAGCGCCGTCCGCACACATGTAGGTGGGTTACACACAAGCCACATTTGACATCGCGCAGTTTTATGTAACATTGCATTTCATAAGCCCTCCGTAACAGTCATCGGTCATCAGCGTAATACTCGGTCTACTTAGAAAAGCTTGCGGTCGAGTCAACATGGGCCAGAGCTTTCTCATCTGGTGTTAAGTTTCCACTTTTGCAGTTCTGACATTTCTCTCCGTGAATGACTCATAATCGCTTCTCAATCCCCAAACAAATAAAAAATGAGCTTCAACTTATTATTTTTTTTTTGTTTTTTTTAGTATTATTTTTATTTCCCGCTATGTTGTGATGATATTTGGGGTTGCGTTGGTCTCGGGAGGCGCGCGGTTAATAGATGTTACAAAGTATTACAACATCTTGCATTACGCCGCCTTGTCAGTATGGACAGCAGACATAAATATTCATGTCTCGCATCTGCTTCATGAGAATATTTTGGCCCCGGCGGAGAAAAACCCGAGCCTGGCCGCAAATACCAAACAGAAGAATTATAACAAATGACAGACGCACGAATTACATGACGGAAGGGCAATCCTCCAGTGGAATTATCCACTTATTGAATTTGGGTGTCACAGTGTGGGCATGTGCTGCTTCCTGTCCATCCACAGCTCCGGTTTACGGGGGGGGGATTTTGGTGAAGGTGACTTGTCCCACGGCGGCGCGCGGACGGGTCGCATTCGGCACCATCACACCCCCCCCCCCTTCAATCCATAGGTTTGTTTGTTTGAGGTCAAGATGCACTGAATCCAATCGAAATGCCTCCTTTGTTTCTCTTTACCCCCCCCCTTCCCTCTTCCTCCTACTGTCTCCTTTCCCTTCCTCTCCTTTCCCTCCTTTCCTATAGGCCCTCTCTCCTCTCTCTCCAGATAGCCAGAAAAAAAGCCTTTGAAAAGTGGAGAGTCTGCCTGTTGATCAGATAGCCCTATAACTAATGAAAAGCGTCATGGAAGTGACAGCAAGATTAATGAAGTATCCCGGGCTGCACTCGCATGCGGCGCAGTGGGGCTTTTCCTGCCGGGCCGCCGCCGCTGCTTAACCGCTATTTATGGTGACAAATAATGCCCCGTTCTGCCACCGACACCTGCGAGTCAAGGTTAAAAAACACATTCGCCACAAACCCGGAGCCCGGTGGAGGACGGCGAGGTGTAAGGGTGGAGGAGGGTAGAGGAGGACAGTGGGGGGGATGAGAAGAAGAAGAGGCAGAGACAGAGGAGGGAGAGCTGCTGTTTCAGATATAGTATTAACTTATTTACTGGAAGAGGGGGATGGGAGGGGGATGGGAGAGGGGGAGGGAGGGGGAGGGGGGGGGGGGGAGTGAGACAGGGAGAGAATGGGGATTTCAGGATTAATTGAAAACATCTGTGCCGTGCAAAATGGCCGCAGCAGAGGAGCCTGAAGGGGATGATAGCAAGAGAGAAATCGCAGTACTTGAGAACATTGATTTTTATTTCTTATTTTTTTTCCCCACTCTCGAGGAGACGGCTGTGATGTCACCGACCGGCTGGCTGCCTGGCTGCCTGGCTGGCTGGATGGCTGGATGGCTATCTCAGTGTCTCGGTGTGTGTGTGTGTGTGTGTGTGTGTGTGTGTGTGTGTGTGTGTGTGTGTGTGCGGGCGCCGACAGACATCGCTCTGATCAGCAGCATCTCATTTGTAGTCGATAGGGGCGGCCGGAGCTCAGCGGCGGTCAATTCTGTCTGACCTTCAGCAGCATTACAGTGGGCCAATCAAGAGGAGTGTGTGTGTGTGTGGGAATACTGACCCATACACACACACACACACACACACACACACACACAGACAAACCTCCCAGGAGACTAGAGTGACCCCACAGGATGATTCACACCTTCCACAACACATTCCACATCAAACGCACATCTGCACAGACACGAGCAGACTTGTCCTGTAAAACTTCAGACAGACAAACACGGATGCGTACAGGTGTGTGTCATACACGCATACCACACACATGTATATCTTTACGCACAAACACACACACACATAAAGACACACACACACACACACACCCAGTCAGTGAGGTTTGGCTGTGGACTGCAGAGCTTTGTGGTTTGCAGCAATCATTCAACACTCTGTGTGGCCCCCGGCTGAGCTGTGTGTGTGTGTGTGTGTGTGTGTGTGTGTGTGTGTGTGTGTGTGTGTTGTTGTGCACATGTGCATGTCTGTTTGTGAGTTTATTTGCGTGTGTGTATGTGTCTGAGTTTCTATGTGTGTGTTTATGTGGCTACACGTGTGTTTCGTGCATCTAAAAGAGTGTATGTGTGCGGTTGTTTACCTATTTCTGTAAGAGTGTATATGTCTGTGTATCTCTGCCTATGTGTGTGTGTGTGTATGTGTGTGTGTGAGGTTGTCTGCATCTGTGGATGTTTGTATCTCTATGTGTGTGTGTGTGTATGTGTACGTGTGTGTTGTGCATCTGTTAGTGTTTAAGAGCGTATGCGTGCGGTTGTTTATCTGTTTCTGTGAGTGTGTGTGTATCTGTTTCTCTGCCTGTGTGTGTGTGTGTGTGTGTGTGTGTGTGTGTGCAAATGAGCTTGTCTGCATGTGTGGATGTGTCTGTAACTGTGTGTGTGAGTGTGTGTGTGTGAGAGAGAGAGAGAGAGAGAGAATGTGTGGACATGCGTGATTCGTGCATCTGTTAGTATTTAAAAGAGTGTATATGTGTGGTTTGTTATCTGTTTCTATAAATGTGTGTGTGTGTGTGTGTGTGTGTGTGTGTGTGTGTGTGTGTGTGTGGACCACAGATAGAGGAGTGGAGCAGTGGAGCAGGTCTCATGGCTGCAGTAGCCGAGCAGCAGAAGCCTGATATCAGCTCCTGTAGAGTCTGATTACAACCAGCCAGGGAGGGAAAAAAAACGAGAGAATGAGCGAAAAAAAAAAAAGAGAGCGAGTGACTAAGTGAAAGAAAAAAAAGAAAGTGAGAGGGAGAGAAGGGAGTGACAGGCAACAAAAAGAAAGAGCAAGCGAGAGAGAGAGAGAGTGTGTGAGGGTTAGAGAGAGGAAAAAGAAAAGAGCGAGTGTCACCGGGAATAGGTAGAAAATGAAAAAGTGTAAGCCGGGGTGAGAGAGAGAGAGAGAGAGAGAGGGAATAAAAAGAGAAAAAAAGACAAAAGCAATGAAAGGGAGAACAGGATAAAGAGGAAAAAAGAGCGAGTGGAGAGAGGCTGCGGGAGGGAGAGAGGAAAAAAACAAAACATTGCAAAGATATTTACAGAGGGAGAAATGGAGAGAGAGAGAGAGAGAGAGAGAGAAAGAGATAAGGAGGAGTAAGAGCCAAGGGAGAGCGGGGGGAACAGTCAGAATAAAGAAAAAAGGGAATGAGCGAGCTGGAGACAGAAGGAGGGAGAGGGGAATAAGATCAAATAAAGGAGAGGCAGCAGGGAAAGCGAGGAGAGAAAGAGCCTTGCTTGACACATAAAACAAAGATGAGACACCTATAGAGAGAGAGAGAGAGAAGGAGAGAGAGAAGAGAGAGAGAGAGAGAGAGCAATGCATTTGTGAAGAAGCTGTTGCTGGAAAATGTAGATAGACACCTCGGAGAGAAAAGGAGCGAGGGGATCCAGTGTGTGGAGGGGCCAGCGCTGCTCACGCAGAGAGGAGGAGGAGGAGGAGGGGAAGAGCTAAAGAGGAGGGGAGGAGGGAGGAGAAGGCAGGACCAGTGCGAAGAGAGAGAGAGAGAGAGAGAGAGAGAGAGGGAGAGGGAGAGGGAGAGGCAGCAGCGACGGAGGTCCACACACACAGCAAGGCGTGCAGAGTGCAGCATGCAGACTGGCTGTTGACGCCGCTCTTGGATTGAACTCCGCGCGCGCTCACACACACACACACACACACACTGACACACACACACACACACTCTGATACACACTGACACACGGCGACACACACATGCACACACACACACACCCCTGAGGAGTGTATGAGACATGCCCAGGCTGCTGTACGCGGACACATGCACACTGGCAGGGCACCAGAGAGGAAATACAGCCGACCCCCGAGCCTGAGGAGCGATGGAGAGCAGCATGTTCTTTGGTGAGTGAGTGTGTGTGTGTGTGTGCATATATACTCTCTCTATATATATATCTATATGTATATGTGTGTGTGTGTGTGTGTGTGTGTGTGCGCAGTGTTTACGTGCATGTACAGGCGCTGGTGTGTGGTCATCATATGCAGATTTCTTTATCTAAATGCGTGCGTAAATGTTTTCTGGATACTGGAGCTGGGTTCCATTTAAGGAAAAGACCGTAAAGTTACGCACTTAAAGAAACCTGATTGTGTGTGTGTGTGTGTGTGTGTGTGTGGCCGCTGCATGTGATTTTTCATGGTCATGTTATGCATACATGTGCAGACTCGCTCCTCCTTAAACGCATAAAATGTGTAAAATGTGTTCCAGTGTGTGATTCCTGTTCTGGATACTAAAAGATGGATATACTAGGTGGAGCTGGTTTCTGTTAAAGCAAAGCAAAGCAAAAAAAGCACAAAAAAAAAAAAAAAAAAAAAAAAAAGCGTGAAGTTACACACTGAGGAAACCTGACATTGTTGAATGAACCCTCTCACCAGACCCCCCCCCCCCCCCCCCCTCCTCTCCTGTTTCTCCTCTCCTCATCCCTTGAAAGAAAAAAAAAAAACATGTTCTGGTTTATTAGACTAAATCCCATGTGGCGGGGTTATTGAGAATCCAAGCTTTGGATTTCATTGTGGCTGTTTTACAGACTATGTCCAACGGCTTTATGGTGCAGGAATTCAAATAAGATCGGAGTTAGCTAGTGGCCTGCCTGGAGAGCCACTTGATATTCCGTGTAGGATATTTAGAGAAATCGAAGGAAAGGCCCCTTCCATTAGTTTTGTGGAGGAGACTAGAGGAGGCTTAGGCAGACTTAATGCGCGAGTGGCTTCTCGTCAAGTGCTCTTCACACGGCTGGCTTACAGTCACATCGCAGGAATAATTACACAGGGATCCGGAGTTCTAAGGGGGGGGTGATTTGTTAAATGAAAGAGTCTTTTTTTTTTTTCATCCCGGGGATTAAAGCGATCTGAAGTTACAGACCGTGGCTTGCGAGAGCGAGAGGGATTTTCCTCTTGTTATGCCGTGCGGCGGGGACTCGGGAAAAGGGAGCCGGGCAGCTTAGAAATGAATAAGCTGTCAGGTGTAAGGAGACGGCTCTTTGAGATCCGCCGCCCGATGTCGGTCAGGTGTGACACTCCTGGAAAGCGGAGGAAAAGAAAAAAAATCAGGTTGGAGCCGTGGGCTGGCTGGATGGGGTCGATAGTTCTGAGATCAGCTCTGTTTAAGGCGGAGAACCTTTGCTAGACGTCGACTCTAAGCATAGTTTAGGTAGAAATCATTGCAGTGTGCGGTGGTGATCACTGGTTGGTCTGTATTTTCTGTCAGGTGCAGCACTGGCTAAAGTGCTGAGAGCCACGCTGTCAGGGAAAAGAACAACTTCTCTCACTGCAGAAGGAGAAAACGAGGGAGGGAAAGGTCACTCTTTGCATTACTTGTCTACAGCATGTGCTTCGTTTTAGCACTGGAATGAATCCTGAGTGCAGAGAAAATGGACGCTATCTTTTAAAAGATTTATAACATTGTTTGTTTACCGGGATACCGCGGCGCTACTATTAAACTGGAATGTGTCAGGTGACATCAGGAGACACGCAGGACTCCTGACTTCTTTGAAATGGGATAAAAAAAAAAAACAACAACCAAACCAGATCAAAAGGAATGTCCCTCCGCATTAAAGCTGTCCTGATGCATCAAAAACACGCAATAAAAGCACCATAACCCAGCAGGGGTAATAGGTCTTAAGTGTTTCGCTACAATCATACAAGCCATTAGTGTTTTTTTTTGAGTCGGAGGCCCGGAGCAAGTCTGTGTGGTGCGCCTGGCCGTGCGGTCGCAGTTTAACAGCACGTAAACGTCTTTTTGGTTAACCTCAGATTACAGAGCGCATGGGAAGTGATTGTTGGATCAAATTCAGAGACAGCTGTGTTTATTAGTGCGCCACAGTCATGACAACAGCAAGAGCTACGCTACTCTGGAGTGGGGGGGGGGTGTGTGTGTGTGTGGAGGGGGGGCAGTGGTGGTGGTGGTGGTGGTGGCCCAGAGCCAAATGCAAAAGCTGTATGTCATGCAAGTTATGAGATTTGTGGAATTTCACACACACACAAAAAAAAAACGTAACCTTCTAAAGAGCTTTTCCTGAAAAAGGTTAATTGGAAAATCTGTAAATGTGTGGCTTTCATAAAAAAAAAAAAATGTTTTAAATCTAGCCTTTGTACACACTTTGTTCGTTTTTAATTGGGGTGAAATGATTTTATCCTCTCCGGTTGAAGGGGATAACCGATCCCGGCGCGTACTAAGGGTCGCGGAATACAATCAGCAAACTCCTCGAAAAAAAAAAAAACACAAAAGGTCGTTAAGCACATCTGAAACGTCATCGGCATGCGGAATGACTTTCAGCTGAACTCACATTTATCTAATAATTGGATTTGTATTTGCGGAGGGGAGATGGAAGGCCGGGCCTGAGCGAGCCAGCGAGCCACAGCGATCCCCCTCGTCTCGTTTCGTGGCCGCGGCGAGGAATCTCAGCCTCTTCGGACAGATCTTTATCGGAGGAGCGGCCCAGGATCAGGAGGCTGAGAGCGGCGGAAGGTGGAGGAGAGCAGCAGAGGATGATTAATTATTAATGCCAGGCGGCGTCCTCCAGACATCATTTTTACTCTCTCTCTCTCTCTCTCTCTCTCTCTCTCTCTCTCGACACTCTGCCGCAGGAGTAAAAACGCTTGAGCCCAGATAAGTGAATCTTTCAGGAAGGGCGATGTGGAGGACAGTCAGGGTGAAGCAGGCGGTGTGGGACGGGACAGCTCCATCAGCGTGCGTTTCACACTGTAACACTGTGTGTGTGTGTGTGTGTGTTGGATCATTAGACACATGCTGACGGAGAATGGATAAACAAAAGGCCAGTAGCTGAAAACTTTCGTCAGTTCTGGTGTTTCCACGGATGTTTCAGAGGAAATGGTCTTCAGAAACGGCCGGATGTCATTCTCACTTGTCACACTAACATTTGATTTTGAATTTGCCATTTTTTTTGGTGCCCCTTTTCATATCACATAATGGCAACCTCAAAGATACAATCAATACTTCATTTGGACATCTAAATTTGGGTCACATTTGTTCTTAAAGAGGTTGAGTTGTAGATGGGAAATACGCTTTTGGGAACCTTATTCGTAACTCAAGTCTGTTTCACTGCAGAGTTTACAAACTTTATAAATATAAACATTTTATAACCTCAAAATACTCAGGTTTAGCCGTCACATACTGTCAGCGCTTAGTATCAAAAGCCCAAACAATAAATTTACAATGAAATGTCTTCAATCAGATAGATCACAATGTAAACAAAGCCAGTGTTTAGAGGGAGGGAGACAGCGGTTCAACAGGGGGCGCCACACTGATATAACTGGGCCTTTAAATCCGATGATCTTTATTATTCTATTCGATTGATTTGACTTGATTTGATTAACTTATGCGCAAAGGATAACAAACGTCGATGAAGTCATGAGAATTTATTCCTAGAAAGTCCAAAAAAAAAAAGAATCTTAGACCAGGCTGAACTCACACACACCCTCTAACCTTTCCCTCACACTCTTGTTTTTCCGCTTTACGGTTTGATGCTGTCCGTCTCAGGCCGATCAGACAGGAGTCTAGCAGCCGTTTTAACGGCAGCGACCCGGTAACCTTCCAGCGCGGAGCGAGCGGGGGGGGGGGGGCGACTCTCCTTCAAGCCCGATGCAGAATAGGAATAGACAACGGTGCCAGCTGGAGAGTCTCAGCCCACCTGGAGCAAAAAAAACGGAGCCAGAGTCAAAATTTAGCAGCAGCGGATAGAAGTCAAATATTAACATTTTTCAGCCTAACTCAAGTCAAATATTGACACTTCTCACAAAGTGATAATTATGGATGCCATCTGTGCTTTCTGCTAGATTATTTCGCATTTTCTGCCTCGCTGCTGCTCTCATCTTATAAAAGCCAGTGTGAAAGTGGCTGTGCAGCTCAGAGGTCGGGGGGGGGGGCGAAGGGCGAAGGTTAGCTGCCACGGGCTCATTTTCCGAAACCCCGCCTCTTTCTTTCTTCCCTTTCACACTGTAGCCGCTTTATGACGGATGATCAGGCCGAGCAGAGTTGAAACACAAACCCTGGGAGGCGACGCTGCTGCAGGCTGGAATGTGCCCTTGTGTTTGGACACGAAGGGTGGATCGCTATTGTTACATTCCCTTTAAAAACAGAGGGGGGGGGGGGGGGGTAAAAAAAAAAGAAAATAAATTCGACTTTTTCTTTACACTCTAAACGATGTGAGGTTAAAGAGGCCGGCCCCCGGTAAAGCCGCTCGTGTCGGAGCAGCAAAGTGAAACAGAAGATTTGCCTGTGATGGCGGTGGAACTAATCGACTCTGTGTGAGGTTGCAGAGCAGAAAAACTCACAGACTTCAGTTATCGTGACATCTCGCATTTCACCTCCTATCAATCACCGAAAAGAACAAGTCCAAAACGCTCAAACACTTGTTTTTTTTCTTCTTCTTCTTCTTCTTCTTTCACCGAACAAATTGACATTTCAAAAAAATACATCTCCCTGCATCTGTTCGTCACTCTTCGCCTCGCTGTAGACTAATCCCTCATATCAGCCCCAGTGTTTTTAGGACAGGCTGAGTTTTTTTTTTTTTTTTTTTTTTTTAACGGTACGCAGCGTAGGGCTGGATGGTGGATTTGGCTCGGCCCGGGACGGGGCGCGCGCTTACGGCCTGACGTCAGGCGGGCATGTCGGGAGACGGCGCGGTGGGACGATGCCTGGAGAAGGACATGCTTTGTTAAAGGGGAACTGGGACGTGCCTCCACATGAGAGACGGCATGTGCTCTTTTTCCAACAGATGGCAGCGCTCCGGCGACTGGAGGGAGAAGACAGAAGACAGAGTGAGAGAGAGAGAGAGAGAGGGAGAGAGAGAGAGAGAGAGAGAGAGAGGGGTGGGGGGGGGGGGGGGGGGTTAGTCTGTGGCTTTTCCCTCTTCTCGTTTTTCAGGACTTTCTTTGCTTTTTATTTACCCTTTACCAGCGCCTCGGGACCGAAACGTGGCAAACCTTGTTTTTATTTGTCTCAAGCCGGTGGTTTGATATGGTATCTGCCAGTGCTTTAGAGTCATGCTGGCCCGGAGTTCGACTGTTGTTAAATGTGCGGCGATAAAAAAAATCATCCCTCTGGTTCTCATTACGGCTTTGCGAAATGGCTTCTTTAATTCCTAATGTTTTGGAAGGCTGGGACGGTTTTCTCTGCCTTTTTTTTTTTTTTTTTTGATCCCGCCGTGTTGAAATCAGCCCTGTGCTGTTTCCAATTCGTGGTTTATAAAGCGCTTTGCTGGCGTGGCTTACTCACATGACAATAAAAGTGAAGTATTTACTTTTGTTTTTCCTAGAGGTTTGTGGCCCAGGCCCCTCTTGCCATTGAATCATCTTATAAGCCAGACTGTGCCTGCTGCAGTCATTTCACAACGGCTGTTCGGAGGGACGACTTCAGCGGGAGAACAGTTGTTTGGGAGAGATAAACAAACATAAAAATGAGCATTAAACAGCGGTCATTCTTATCAGAGATCTGCTATTGTCAGTGCACAATTTTGATTCTTGTTCTGATTGCAAGAAGAGATCGAATTCAGGGAGTCCACGAACGTCCATCTAACGAGTTAAGTGCTAAAGCAAGAGCAAGAAAGCTGATATTTTCATGATGCTTTTTGACATTTCACAAAGCTGGAGACCAACGTCATTAATGCTGGCGTTCATTGAAATCAGTTATCGCTTTATTCTCCATATAATAAAAGTAATGGAGGGGAATGTGGAAATTGCCCAGGCGGCCTTGGTGGCATCAGAGAGAAATCGACAACGTACGCTGAGTGCATACTGACACATGATACAAAGCAACGGGACCTCACACACAGTGCAAAGAGACAGATACACGAGAGGGTTCTCAACATGGGGTCCGGGGGCACCCGGGGTTCTTGAGAGGGTTCCAGGGGGGTCCCCAGCAAATTGATGAATTGTTAAACCATTGATTTGTTTACAAAAAGTTAACACAATTAGAAAATGCAGAAGAATGACTGTTTTGATCATAGTTTCTCTGTTATCTCTCTAATTACAATACAGATAGTCATGATATTCTGGACAAAATCATATCTGACAATAAATATATTCTCAGATTTGGGTTCGAGAGACAAAATCTCATCAAATGGGGATCTGTGGCCCTAATGTGGACTAAATTAGAGTCCTTGGTATGAAAAAGGTTGGGGTAGACTATCACTCTGAACGTTCATTTGCATGTAAACTGGAGGCCATTGGCACCAGCTACTGTCCCTGTTGCTGTCTGTCGTCCAACATGTTGCCTCTTCCCCCCCGCAGGTAACACATGTCAGAATGGCCTCATGCCGACCCTGGTGCGCCCCACCCTGCCTGCTGTCCAGCCCTCGCTGGGCATGAAGCAGTTCCTCCCCTTTCCCCTGGATACAGCCTCGGCGGTCAGCCTCTTCCCAGGATTCAGTGCGGTGAGTCGAGTCACGTGACGCGGGTCAGCAGCTCGGGTCGCTGGTTTTTCAGATGTTGTTTTGACCCTGGCTGAGGTCACGCTGGATGGTTCCTGCTCTGGTTTGACTGTGAGAGCTGAGTGAGTGTGTTGAGAATTTTTATGTTTTGCTGGAATTTCATAAAGAGGATGATTTAAGAGTTAATTTCTAAGATGCTGTTGCCTGAAGATCATCATTCTACATCTCTATAATATCTTCTTTCTTGATGTGAAGGATGTAACAAAGTAAAAATACTTCATTACTGTACTTAAGTAAGACTTTCAAGTATCTGTACTTTACTCAAGTTTTTCTTTCACTGAAGACTTTTTACTTTTACTCTCTACATTTCAAAAGAAAAATCTGTACTTTCTACTCACTACATTTTCAAAACAGACTTGTTACTTTTGGGAAATCATCAACTGGTTTTCTAAGAAAAGTGTATTTTTAGCATCAGACGGCTTCCATCCCGGAAACAGCTGATCAAGAGCCAAATGTGATTGGCTGCTTGTTCAGCAAAGTGACACCAAAAATTAAGGAAAGGGACAGAGAGAGAGAAGCAACATGAAGAAGAGAGAAGCAACAAGAGAGAGAATTAACGTTTGTGAATTCAGCTGCTAGGGTTCAGGTTCGTGATTTGAGCTGCAGACTCTTTCTCATCTGGGATTCAGAGGAACGCTCAACAGAAAACCAGTTTAGAACATTAGAAATGATTTTTACTTTTATACTTTAAGTAAATTTAAGTCTATGTACTTTAATACTTTGACATGAGTAAAGGATTTGAAATGATACTTCAACTTCTACCAGAGTATATTTTTAAATGAGTATTTGCACTTTTACTTGAGTAGGGAATTTGTGTACTTCTGCCACCTCTGATTGCTTCAACCAAAGGGCTTAAAGCTACAATATGCAGTTTTTAGCTTTGAGGCAGTGAAGTGTATTGCTGGTCGTGTCCTCCTCCCCCTCAGTTAGTCAGGTTCCCGCCCCAACACTTCTGTCTGATGAACTCTGGGATTATCTAACACTGCTAGCCTGCTACGTACACAACATAGCAAACTAGCTAGCGGTCCTACCTGTCCAGCAGTATATAAGTCAGCTCTGCGTTTCTTCTCAGCCCCTTTGTCTCCTTCAGATAGCGTCAAAGTCTGTAGACTCCTGTTTCCTGGAGACATTCCTGTGTTCCCAAGGTCCTATGTTCCCAGAGTCCTATGTTCCCCAGATTTATATGGCACATGATGGGAACATGACAAAGGGTCCTATGTTCCCAGGGTCCTACATTCCCCAGTTCTACATATGTGCTCTCCCAGGGTCCTATGTTCCCAAAGTCCTGTGTTACCACGGTCCTATGTTCCCCAGCTCTATATAGCACATAATGGGAACCTGAAGAAGATGTTCCCCAGCTCTGTATTCGCTTAATATGATTAGTTAGGTATAGGGTTAGGGTTTAGGGTTAGGTTAGGGTTAAGGATTAGGGTTAAACATAGGACCCTAGGAACGTAGGACCCTGGGAGAGCACATATGTAGAACTGGGGAACATAGGACCCTGGGAACACAGATACGCTCCCCACTGTCTTCACTTACAAGGATTTTATTTCACAAGACACAACGTTTCGGTCAAGTGACAAAGTTCTCAAGTCACAACGTTTCGGTTAGCATCACTTGACCGAAATGTAGTGTCTTGAAATAAAATCCTTGAAGTGTGAAGTGAAGACACAGTGTGCGGGAGTCTACAGATTTTGACTTTATCCTTCTCCTCCTTCGATGCACCTGGCACATACACACGGTTGTGCAAAGATGATCTTTTTTTAGAAAATCTCCTTCAGATAGTGCCAGCGTGGGAAAAACAATGCCGATGTCTTTGATGGCTCTGTCTTGTCTGCCGCACCTTTAGTTTCGCTGTGCTTTCTTCTCTTACTGCTTTCCGCCATTGTTGTTGTTGTTGTTGCTGTGACCTGCTCTGTGAGCCGCTAGCCTCACCTTGATAGCCACAACCAGCTCTCCACTGGCCACGCCCACAGCAAACCGAATTCATGCTTAAATGTCCTGAACATCATTGAAAAGCCAATTGCGGATTTAAGCATGAAGACAGAGGGACACAGCTAGACACAGACTGATATGGTGTAATATAGCCTATTTATTTATTGTTATTTTAAAAAAAGTGGCATATCACAGCTTCAAGTTACCTACTAAACTGAAAGAAGTACCATCTTTTTTTTTGTAGTTTCGAATCATTCCGTCAGCGTACCTTTTTTCTTCAAATGGGGGTGTCTCAATTCATAGCAAAACTCTTTAATTGGACATTTCTACAATATCAATAACTGATGTAAACAAGAGTGTGTGACTGCGGCATATGGCCACACAGACCTTATTGAATTTGCGACCGGTGAGGCGCTTCGTCTTAAATGGAGCGCAGAGTACTCACCCGACGTGCACTTACCGGGAATCATCTGGTGCGCCGGTATGGATCTATTGATTTTCTTTTTGAAAGTAGAAAGTAATTATGAGGAAATATGTGGTCTCGGACGGTTCGAATCAGCGAGGTCATAACAAAAAATACGATGACTCCTGCAAAAAAATAAATAAAATAAAGAATCTGTCAGATAAAAGTCTAAAGGCCTCTCGGCCGCTGCTTTTGAATTACGGGGGATAGCTCAATTTAAAATCCGCTGGAAACCGACGTTGAAATATGGAACACAGCTGGATGAGAGCGAGAAAAACACACACAGGCGCACGCACACACACACACACACACACACACACACACACACAGAGGAAAAGAATGGGGACATTGCGGAACAAGGCCCAGATAACCCATGGGAAGACAGATTGTTTCGGCAACGATTTTCATGAGAAAGTTCAGGCAAGTTGCATCTCTTTTCCTCACCCCTCTAATCTGTATTTAACAGACTTTTCCACAGATAATGAGTAATGCACTGGGAAGCCTCCAAATGGTAGAAACCTGATACTAGATTAACACAAAAAAGTAATCACCCCTCGCTCTGTCTCTCACACACACACATATAAACACACACCGTTCTTGCTCTTTCAACCCGCCAGTCTCTCTCTGTCTGTCACGTTCCTCTCTCCTCCTGCTCATTCTCCCAAACTTTTTTTCCCTCTGAGCTCGTGCTTTTCCTAATCACCGGCAGAATGTAGCGCAATTGTAAAAAGCAAGAGTTGGTACCAGCAGCGCTATAATAAAAGAGTTTATACACAAGTTACTGTTCATACATTCTGCTGCGCTGCCTACACTTGCCCTTTTGCGGTGCTTTCTACACCGGTGTAAGTCTGGTTTCGGGGGCGTAACAAAGGGCTGAGGCCCGCTCCCCAGCATGTGGGCTGGATCGGGTTTCTTTAGGTGTCACGCTGAAGCTGTCAGCAGTGGGAGGCTTGCTCGGTGTGAAAAGAGGTTTTTTTAGAAAATCCTATGAATGTTATCGCTTCAATCAAGTAGTTTATTAGACGCCGCGGATAATGATCGTGCATAGATTGTTATTTTGAAAAGAAAATGAGAAACAAAACGGCTGTGAGGATTCAATGCAGCAGATTTGGTGATTTACAGATTGGAGCGAAGCTAGTTTCCATCTGCAATCGCAATGAAGGAATACAGCTCTATCTACTAAGATGAGGTCAGATTTACTTATGCGCCTCCGGGGCACAATAAACATTTATGCTCTTATTCACAAAATACCAAATGATCCTATAGATGATGATGGCAATTTTTCCATTAATCTGCTGCAGCAGTAAAGACGCATTTTATCCTGGCAAGATACACATTATTAAATGTGTTTTCATATTTGCTACAAAAGAAAAAAGAAAAAAAAAACTGGAGTCGTGTGCATGGCCACACCTGCATGAAATAGCAATGATAGCAAAGTCTCTTGTCAAGGCTTTTGCGCAATCTTGTTGAGTGACAGACACAATCAGGAAGTCCGTAGCCGGAGGGGAAGGGAGGTTTGTCATCCCACTGCACGCTCTGTTTTTTCTTCTTCTGGGGCGCCTTAATGCATGGAAAACAAAAATGTGGCTTCAAGTCATGAAATAGACTCCATACATGTAGGTACATGTGCACAGGGGGTGCTGGGGGTGGAGGAGGGACTTTCAGGGGGCCCGGGCCGGGTGGGGCCCGAGCTGCTGCTGTGCTAAGGTACGAAGTTAGATATCGGAGTCGGGTCACTTCAGGTCAGGGGGCCTAAAATTCCTAGCAGCACCCCTGAATGTGTTGTAGATCTATCTATGAGACAGTCAGATGGAATTAGTTGAAATGTATCTGTTGTATCTGTTGCAAGAGGAATGTTTGGCTTTGTCTGTCTGTCTAAACAGCCCTCAGTTGTTTTTGTGTTAACCAGGAAGAGATTCAAAGTTTAGCTTGATTCACTACCATTGGTGCCGGTCCACGTGTCCTGGAAGATGTTCAATGACAAATGGGAGAAATTCTGGTCAAATATTATCTGTGTTTATTGAGCTTAAAGGCAGGCTATATAAAGAATGACATCATCAAGGCATGTAGGCCTAGATTTATAATATTTTTTACTGAAAAGTAGGCTACTTTTGCTTATACATTATATTCCAAATAAAATAAGTCCCGTCAATAGACTCACGTGCATAACGCTATCGCTCTCAAACACACACACAACGTTACCATGCAAAATAGAAAAATAGGATCATCTACTATGAAAATGTGCACTTTACTTCGTTCCTGACATGTATTTTGTTGCCAGATAGCCATATGCTTTCACCATTACGCAATGCCAAATGCCAAAAACTACATGTCCCTCTCACCATTACGCAATGCCAAATGCCAAAAACTACGTGTCCCTCTCACCATTACGCAATGCCAAATGCGCAACGTGCATGTCCCGTTAACCATCATCACACATTGCCAATTGCTAAATACGCAACCGACAACCAAGAAAAACAGCACAGTAAATATGTAAAAAGCACAGCCCAGCAAAAAGTCATGAAAATAAACTGAAAGGGCATCTTACCTTCACCCGACACACACACACACACATTGCCCTTGATTGGTTACTATATTACGCTACATCCAAAACAATTTAGTAAATCCTCCCCAGTTGTGTCTCGTGTCACTTAAATCAACTCACGTAATATTTATTATTACTTTACTGAAAGAGACTTAAAGCTACTCAAAGCTACTCGTCGGGAGATAGACTGGGAGTAGAACTCAACCTGTTGCTGTAACTCAGTCTCAGCACAATGTTCCAATAATTATGCGTAGAGGGAATTATTTTCACCGGACATTATGACCGGAGAGATTTAAATATGTCGGACTTCAACAGATTTTACCGGTAAAAAAACGGTAATTACCGGATAACGGAAACCCTGTTCACTACGGGGCCAGAATTAGGAAGGAGGGGAGTGAGAGGAACGATGAACGATGTGTCACTTTCCAATGCATCATATAGTCGCTGTCGGGAGAAAACCTTGTATCTCCAAAATGCTTTTCAGAAACGAAGAAAAACATCCTTGTTTTTAGCTTGAGGACAATGCATCTTTGAGGTCATCCTATGGACTTTGAAAGGGTTTTATGAGCTCAAAGAATATTATCAACCCATAGAGGAGCATGTACTAATCCTTCAGTTCAAGTGAAAACATGAAAATCAAAATTGGACAAGGTTTTCACGCGACAATGTTAATTAAAACAGATGTTGTGTCAGAATGTGTCGCTACTGACCTTCTGTGAAATGCAACAGAAATATCTGCCATCCCAAAGTAGACACATGGATGTGTTGAAAATGGCACATTGTTATTTAAGATTGAAGAGGCCAATCCGCAGAAACAGAAACAGAAAGTGGGGCTGTGGAGAACTTTGGGATAGCTCCACAACTTTCAATTGAATCAATCGCAGAGGAGTTATTGAAATTGCCACCTTGAAAGAAATGGAGCCAACCAGAAAAGAAAAGGTAGGGAAAAAAAGAAGAGTGAGAGCTCAACAGGAACAGGTGAGCTTTGAAGTGTAATGAAAGAGAAAAGCGAAAGGGGGAAGAAGTCGTTTTTGGTTTTAATGGAGGGATGGAGGAGAGAGAGTGGGGGGGGGGGGGGGGGGGGGGTAGGTGTCTTTCTTTGGCCCTGAAAATACCATCTATCTTGCCCGGAGCTCACATTTGTCTTGGAGAAACAATACAAACTCCATTTCCCCCTGCAGAGTAATCAGGAATGTGAGTTATCGATTGTGTGCGCCGATCTGCACGCTGGAAAATTGCTTTGTAGTTTTGCACCAGGAGTGACACACGGGCCTCAGTCTGCATTCTCTCAAGCATCACAGTCCATTCCAGTGTGTACCCTCCCTCCACCCCTGCTAAGTCAATGTTTGCATCAATACCCGTAATGGAAATGTTCTTTTTTTTCCCGAAAGCACGTAACACAATATTGCTTTATCTGTTTTGTTTTTTTGTTTTTTTTTCTGTTTTGTCCCTTTTTTTTTGGGTTCCCCCCCCCCACCCCTCTCTCTCTTTCTTTCAAAACGATAAATGATAGCTTAAACATACTGCGTGTCACGATAAAATAAAAGAACAAAGGGGTGAGTCAGGGCTGTTTTTTTGCGGAGTCTCATTTGATTTACACGAGTCCCATAAACATCTAATGGATTCTATAAATTGTATTCCCGGAGGGCGAAGCGAAGCGAGAGAGAGAGAGAGAGAGAGAGAGAGAGAGAGGGCCCACTAACGGCGGAGAGTGATCAAAGCCAGAGAGAGAGAGAGAGAGGGAGAGAGAGAGAGAAAAGGAGTGGGACCACCGAAGAGTGCCAGCAGCCTTCCAGCGAGTCACACCTGGTGGAGTGGAGCGGAGTGCATATCTGTCTAATGCAGCGGTCCTTATCGTTTAGCTCGCGCTCTGGGGCTTTTTAACCCCTGAACTTAGCCGTAGCTTTATGTTGGCTGAGCTCGTCCCGATGTGTTCTCCCACGATAATATTTCACTCTCGCTGGATAGCTGCCAGCAGGCCGCTCTCTCTCTGTCTCTCTCTGTCTCTCTCTCTCTCTCTCTCTGGTGGAATGCAGAGATAATAGTGGGGAGCTCAAGACGATTTTTTATGGGGGTTGCTTACTGCCAGCTTCCCAGGCGCCTGTTTGAGTGACCTATTGGTACGCTGCAGCCGGGCAAAACGACTCGCAAAAGTCTGCGTGTGCCTGTGCGTTTAAATACGGTGAAATGTCCACAAAAAAAAAAAAAAACGCTGTGATAATTGAAGCACATGTGCCTTTTCACTTGGCGGATAGCGATGTATTTATATATATATCTGTTTCCACCTGTGTTTTAGATGCCACTGCGCACGCGGCACACGTCACATGTGAGAGTGTAAGGGAGAAGCGAAAGACAGGAACAATCTGTTTTTCCTTATTTAATTGTGTTACCATGTGCTTAGGGTTTTGTGGGGGGATAAAAATATGTCAGCTTTAACTGTCCATCTGGCCATCTCAAAGAGGGAATACCGCTCAGCAGATGAGAACACAAATTTTGAGTTTTAGTTCATTGGTTTCTGGGTTTGGGAGGGAGTTGGTCATGTCTGCAGATATTGATTGGGCTTTTGTAGACCATAATAAAAGCAGATTGGAGTTTTAGTTTTCACAAGCGGTTCTTGGAGGCAAAGCTGCTCTGGAGACAGAAATAATATTGGTTGAGTCAAGGAACTAGTTTTTTGGAGTGTGAGTTCGCTAACTGGAAAACTTGAATGGCAAAGAAGGAATACAACTAAAGAAATATAAGCAGTGACTTATTTTGTTCATTCATTCGTGACTGGTATTCATTATCTTGGAAGGTCAGCTAGTTACAGAGCGCTAGGCTTCATAATATTAGCTTCCTCCTCTCTTACCTCTTGTCTTTTTCACTGGGCTTCAGTCTAATGTTACTTCGGCAGAACAACTAGGGTTTCATAGCTCCACCCACTGTGGTTTAACTCGGTCAATGATATTATTTCTGCCTCCAGAGAAGCTCTGCCTCAACAAATTGTTTGTATAACTGAAACTCTCAATCTCCGCAGTGCAAACATGTGGAAAGCGGTAAATAGAGAGTGCCGTCTCCCTTTAAGACTTTCAGCTGGCTCCTGAGTTTCTCCTAGCTGGACATGCTCTGTTTCTGACAGCCCAGCTAGAGGCAGCCATCCATTCCCCCGGTATATTTCTTCCGATGTGTGTGCGTGCATGAAGGCCGGGCCTGCGCTGTGCCATGTTTCACCGCTAAAGCACAACCAGCTGGAGTGCGAGTGCTAGCAGTTCGCACCTGCAACACCATTGTTCCTGTAATGAAAAGCACACCGGTCCCCGGGGGAGAATTTAGCGGTGTCTTTTTGCACGGAGACAAGGTTGACCCGGGGATTTACGAGAGCGACAGACTCCCAGGACTAAATCATCGTTTAGATGAGCTAGCCCGGGGCTCGCACTGCGCCGCGTGCCGATGGTGCGAGGGCTTGAGACACACCCTGCGCCGAACCCTCTCATTCCCTCCGTCTGCACCGATACTTCCCCTCTGCGGAGCTTGTAAAGGTTTATGATATGTATTTTTCTCATGAGCTGTGTTTAACTTTTCTTCCACGTGAGATTATAAATGTGTCCCCCCCCCCCCCCCCCCCCCGTGTGCAGCAGAGAGCTCAAACAAAAACCCCCGGGGTCGACCGTAAATCATTCATGCTGCGAAACTCCCAAAAGGGGTGTGGTGGCGACTGTAAAGTTACAGAAAATGGCTTGTGACCAGAAAGTCGCTGGTTTGAATTCCAAGCTCTGGCTGGGGAAATCTGGGTGGGGAAAGTGAACGAGTAACTCTCTCTAACTGCCATTGTAGTGCAGGTTGAGGAAGGTATGTAACCCCAAATGAAGCTTCCCAATGTACCCAAATCCTCAGTGTTCAACAGGACTTTTACTGTACTTAGTAGTTCATATTATGTGTAAATATGTATTACAGTATGAATATGAAGTAGGACACAGCTGAAAAAGAGCATGCTTGCTCAGCAAACCTTCCCTGCTTTTATAAGTAAAGGTAAAAAAAAAATCAGTGAATGCAGGATTAGTAACTTCAGTCGCTGCAGGGCCTGAGAGGGAAGTTGCAGGGAACACAGCGCAATGCGTTGTTAAGATCCAATGTTTGCAGGTGGCTCATGCATTTTTCTATTTTTCTATCTGAGGGCATTGATTTTGGGAATCCAATAGATGGTCATGCTCCTCGGGCTCCTCTCCCATTACCACAGTATCAGCCTTGTTTGATATTCATGGAGGAATATTATGAGAAGATAAATCGTTTAATCTTAGTTTGTATTGAACCCTGTCACGAGAGAGACACTCCCCTCTGTCCTGTGGGTGTTACCGGAGTGGTTTGATAGAATGATGGATTAGAAAATGCGCTGTGAGGGAATTTAGCGAAAACACGATCGAACACCATCCGCTCGAGCTTCACCGCACCGATGGACGGCGATTTATATGCAAAAACACTTTCAATGTACTGACATTGCACTATTCCAAGTCTTCTTATGGAATACCATGTTGCAAAGTGCTGCAGATGGATCCACTTGAATGCTAGCCAAATACATTCATGCTTTCTGCATATGTACTTTATCAAATACAAAATATTCTATATCCATGACATCTATATTTTATATCCACATAAAAAAAGGTCTTGGTGGGGAAAGGTCTTCTAAGGTAGCCACAGATACATCAAACTGTTATGGACATAAAATATAAACAGATTGGAAGTACCTGGAATGCAAAAAGTGAAAGTTTATTAAAGTTGAATCACTATTACTATCACTATACTGAATCACTATATATATCAATGAGCGATATATGAAAATGTCATGTCATATTACTTTAAATAGCCTGTGCAGTAACATTAGACCCAATATCAGCGCCATAAGAGCTGACATTTGCACACAGTCGGAGCATCAGGGCGACTGCAGAGCGGAGTGCCTTGCTCCGAGGCTATGGGCGGGCCTGCATGGTGCAGAGGGGGGACGGGGGGACAGGGATGGGGGGGGGGTTACGGCGTTACACTTTGGACATTTTTATCTTTCGTCTCAGCGGGGCCGGGGACAGAGTGTGAGGCTGCCGCGTGCCTCGAGGGAGCGCGCAGACAGAGACCTCTCCCAGTTCAATATTTCATTCTGATGGGGCCCGGTGCTGTGAGAGGGGTCAGCGGTGAAGAGCGATGGGAAAATACTGAGGGAACATTCATACCTGGGGAAAAAGTACTGTCTGCAAAGAGAGAGAGAGGGAGGAAGGGTGAGGGTTAGACAGAGGAGGAAAGATGGTAACAACCAAAAAAAAGAGACAGGGAAAGAGATAATGTAATCAAAAGAAAGAGAGACTGAAAGGAAGGATGCAAAGAGAGCAGAGGGAAGAAGGGTGTGCTGAGAAGGATGAGGGTAAGAGAGAGAAGGAAAGATGGTAAAAAAAAAAAACAGAGAAAGAGAAAAAGAGAATGTAATCAAAAAAAGAAGAAGAAAGAAAGTACTGTCTGGAAGAAGGATGCAACGAGAAGGAGAGGGAGAAAGGGTGAGGTTTAGAGCTTTAGAAAGAGGAGGAAAGATGGTGACTACAAAAATAGAGAAAGAGAGAATGTAATCAAAAGAAAGAGAGAGAGAGAGAAAGAAATAATGTACGGTCTGGAAGAAGGATGTAAAGAGGAGGAGAGGGAGAAAAGGTGAGAGTTAGAGAGAGGATGGTAACAACCAAAAAAAACAAAACAATAGGAAGAGAATGAGAGAATGTAATCAAAAGAAAGAGAGACAGAAAGAAATAAAGGATGCAAAGAGAGCAGAGAGAGGAAGGGTGTGCGGAGAAGGGTGAGGGTTAGAGAGAGGAGGAAAGACGGTAGCAACCGGAAAAAAAAACGAAGACAGAAAAAAAAAGAAGGAGAAGGAAAAAGAGGAAGACAGAATGTAATCATAAGACAGAAATAATGTACTGTCTGGAAGAGGGATGCAAAGAGAAGGAGAGGCAGAAAGGGTGAGGTTTAGAGGTTTAGAGAGAGGAGGAAAGATGGTAACAACCAAAAAAACAGGAAGAGAAGGAGAGAATGTAATCACAAGAAAGAGAGAGAAAGAAATAAAGTCTGCAAGAGGAATGCAAAGAGAGGCAGAGGGAGAAAGGTGAGAGTATAGGGAGAGGAGGAAAGATGGTAGCAACAAAAAAAAACAGAGACAGAGAAAGAGGAAGAGAGAATGTAATCAAAAGAAAGGAAGACAGAAATAATGTACTGTCTGGAAGAGGGATGCAAAGGGAAGGAGAGGGAGAAAGGGTGAGGGTTAGAGGTTTAGAGGGAGGAGGAAAGATGGTAACAACCAAAAGAAAACAGGAAGAGAACGGGAGAATGTAATCAAAAGAAAGAGAGACAGAAAGAAATAAAGGATGCAAAGAGAGCAGAGGGAGAAAGGGTGTGCGGAGAAGGGTGAGGGTTAGAGAGAGAAGGAAAGATGGTAGCAACTGGAAAAAAAAAACAGAGGAAGAGAACGAGAGACTGTAATCAAAAGAAAGAAAGACAGAAATAATGTACCGTCTGGAAGAAAGATGCAAAGAGAAGGAGAGGCAGAAAGGGTGAGGTTTCAAGGTTTAGAGAGAGGAGGAAAGATGGTAACAACCAAAAAAAACAGAGGAAGAGAGAATGTAATCACAAGATAGAGAGAGAAAGAAATAAAGTCTGCAAGAGGAATGCAAAGAGAGGCAGAGGGAGAAAGGGTGAGGTTTAGAGGGTTAGAGAGAGGATGGTAACAACCAAAAAAAACTGAAGAAGAGAACGAGAGAATGTAATCAAAAGAAAGAGAGACAGGAAGAAATAAAGGATGCAAAGAGAGCAGAGGGAGGAAGGGTGTGCGGAGAAGGGCGAGGGTAAGAGAGAGGAACCAAAAAAAAAAAAACAGAAAGAGGAAGCGAGAATGTAATCAAAAGAAAGAAAGAAAGACAGAAATAATGTACTGTCTGGAAGAGGGATGCAAAGGGAAGGAGAGGGAGAAAGAAAGGGTGAGGGTTAGAGGTTTAGAGAGTGGATGGTAACAACCAAAAAAAAAAAAAATAGAAGAAGAGAACGAGAGAACGTAATCAAAAGAAAGAAAGACAGAAATAAATAAAGTGTGAAAGAGGGATGCAAAGAGAGAGCAGAGGGAGAAAGGGTGAGGCTTCGGAGGGAGGAGGAAAAAGATGTTCTCAGAGAAATAAAGACAGAAAGAGAGGCAGAGAGACTGAAAGCAAAGAGACAGAGTGCAATGCTCGGCCTTGCTCACACTTACAATAAACCGCATTCAGTGGCCCAGATAGCACTTTGCATCCATTTGGACCGTACAGCGCCCCTCTCTTTTCATTTCCCAATCTCTTCCCCTCTGCCTTCACGCTATGTTTTATGTCAAATGCCCGTCACTAAATACACGGCGTGATGGTAAACGTGGAAGCAACAAAGCAGCATCAAGCCAATTTGAAAGGTTTATTTTACTTTATGAATGACGAGAGGAGCACTGCAGAAATCCTTCATCTGCTCTGTTTTGTTTGGTGTGCTGGATATCGTTAACAAATTGGACGGAGGGGCTAAACAGAGCCGCTGCCTCTTTGTATAATAATAATAATAAAAGCGAGATATGCTTTGGCTAGTCTGGTTTGACTGTAACGTACAAGAGATCTCCCTTCAATCTGACATGCCTCCACCCTAAGGAAAGGAGATAAACAAGCACAATCATTGAGTGGAAACAGACTTTTCCAAAAAGGGCTTCGAGAGGGAGGCTTCAAGTTTGAGGAGGATCAAATAGATCTTTAGTAACTGAGTTAAGACCATTAGAATATGAAATGGGCTGAAGACTCAATGGAGATTTTATGAATTTCATTCAAAGCACAGCCAATGTGAATTTTCCTATTCAGCGAAGCGCTCAACAATGAAATCTCTCCCCCTCTCTCTCTGTCTCTCTCTCGCCTTCCTCTCTCCCTCCTTATCTTTCTGTCTCTCTCTCTTTTTCCCCTCCTGTGTGTGTCTGTCAGAGTCATTATACCCATTATACTGCACATAATTGCACATTTTAGAATATATTTTCCAAATAAATACAGCGTCAAGTATTCGGTACGACTGCAAATATTACACCCCGGCGTTAACGCATAACACTGGACTTTTATTTATGAAATGCCACAGCTGGGCTGAGCGTCATTTTCTCTCCCTGACAAATGCAGTGGCTTCATATTTTCAGCGTTCACTCCCTCCCCCCCCCTCCCCCCCCACCCTCCACTCAACTTCCTCCCTTGTAATAAGGACGTGCATTTTTTTTTTATGAACACCTGGAAGCCTGTTGTCTCTCATTATAAGCCAATGAAACCCCCCCCCCCCCCCCCCCCCCCGGGATTTGACTTGCTAATTTCTGAAAAAAGTGTCTCTCCCGTGTGGTAACAATCTACGGCGGCGACGGCGGCTGATGATAACTAACTGACTGGGTCAGGCGGCGGAGGTAATTGGGAGACACATAGGGGGGAGGATTACATTTGACAGGTCATTCATCCCACTTTAGTTAATAGTGAGCGAGGCTGGCGGCCGTGAAGGAAGTATTCAGACCTCACCGCTGCAGCCCGCCATTGACCAGTCATTTTCCCTATATATATATGTGGATAAATAGATAGATATGGATGTATATATAATGTTTAATACAGTCTCACCATTGCAGCCTAGATTCCTCAGTACCTAAGGAGCGAGCGATGAGGACGCCCGATATAAACACCACACGCCTCTGAGTCATGCATCATATTTCAAATGCACTGTAGCCTTCATATTGTATATAATACATTATGTAGCAGCCTGTTGGACAGGTATGTATTACACAGTGGCTGGACACACTGTGTTATATTATCAACACCGTTCAGGATGGGATAAGGTGCACTTTCAGCCTCAAAAACCTCACCAGCCGTTGCCGTGAAGAAACTGCAGTTGATTTTCTATCTTATTTTAAATCTCTCAAAGTATCAGTTATACTACAGTATCTTTCTGCTGTGATAATAACTACTGAGGTATTCATATTATTAATGTATGTCTTTGAGGTCCTGTTGTGTCAGTGTGCAGCTATATCAGTTGAATGTCTCTATTTTTAATGGGATTTTTAATGGGAATGGGATTTAAAGATCCCATGAAGTGGCATGGAAAGCGTGATTTGCTTCCGTGTTTTGCTGTATTTCCGAACACAGCAGCAGGAGGGGCTTATTTGAATATTAAGGAGATATATGGAGGAAGTGGGCGGGTCAGATCAGACATGGACAGCAGACAGTCTGCGCTCGGTTGTGGAAGAATATTCTCCGTCTGGGAGAAGAGTTTTAGGTGAAGCAGCAGCCAAAAACACTCCTTCGTCCATGCTGCAGCTGAACTGAGCTGCATGCTTGAAAAAAAAATGGCTTGGGTCGGGGCGAATAATTCCAACAGTTATCAAAATTTAATTGGGTGAAATATTTGTATACGCCCCCGAATGCAGGATGAGTCATCAACAGAAATGTGCTGTTTACCGGATAGAGACGGTCTGTTAATTCTGATATAACAGAAATCAACATTGTAGAAATCAACATTTTCAGTCATTTTTTTGGTCTGTATTGGTGAATACACTATATACACTAAGTCCAGCAACAACAGCAAAAAGATTTTTTTTTAAAAAGTAATTTTTCATTCATTCATTAGCAGCCTCTATTGTTGACCAACAGCATTGATAGCACTTTTCTCCTCCTACACAAGTCTTTGGGACAACCTCCCTAACCCCTCCTGTCCCGTTGAGGTATGGCGGCAGATACCCAACAGGAACAGCCAGTGAAGAGAAATACTGAAATACTGCAATAATAATACTGCTCTGTCATTTGGTTTTTGGTTTTGTTTTTTTTATAGCCTTCATAGCTGAAATGTCTTGTGACACCGGTTGCTCACTCATAATACGTCACTGAGCAGATGAAAATATAATGTGCAACAGGATTTGTTCCAAAAAAATAAAGCGAGTTTTGAAAGGCAGCAATCTCAGCACCTGGCCAAGTAATCATTGAGTCACTGGTATTAGCTTGTCAACCCCCTGCAGGTATAATATGGTCATTTTGTAGAGCGGGGCAGTAAAAATCTGACTTATTGCTCCTTTGCAATGATTCTAATTCTGACTCAAAAACATGTGCCGACCGCTGAGATAAACCCAAATGTCACATGACTGATTATTTGACGCGTTGTCACTTATTCTAAAGCCATCTTGTTTGTTTGACACTGACTCTTTTTGTCTCACACGGGCTCACATCACATACGGTTGGCATATGAAGCCTAGTACAACCAAAATAGATAGCGCTCGACGTGTTTTTGTCCCTTTATCAGTCCTCCGCTGTAAAAGTCAGCCGGGCTCGGCCGCCATCTCGGCTCATCACTGTCTCGTCCTGTCACATTATCCGCCAGCGCCGAGTGGGAAGCATCGGTGGCCGCCGCCGCGCTGAACTTTGAGACGGACAGGCCTTCTGTAGGCTGTCAGATAGTATCCGGCAAATGGCCTGGTTATTCTCCCCCGCTGTCGACACCGCCGCCGCCCCCCTGACAGAAACACATCAGGACGAATCAAAGGCAGACAGACGAATGAAAGGAGGCACCCACAGGCAGAAAGCAGGGTGAAAAAAAAAATTGGTCTTAAATTTTTCCTATACTTTTACTTTATCTTACTGTATTTTTTCCAAAAAAATAAAATAAGATCAAATAAACTTGATTCATGTAGCATAAGCAGCTTTTACAAAATGCTTCACATGAAGGAATAAAAACAGGAATTGTAAATATAAAAGAAGGAGATACAATCGGAAACACAATCGGATAAAAAAACATAAATACGTGAAGTGAAATGAGATAAAAGATGTTTGTCTCTCTGTCTGTGACTCTCTGTCTTCATGCCTAAATCCTCCTGTTGGCCTGAAATTGATGTTCGGGACGTTTTGGGGCGTACAAGACTCGTTCAAAGACACACAGGTGAACATTACTTTATTTCTCTATCGCAGACCGCCTGCGTTCTCGGAGTCTACCTCTTCACCGCCTGTGGCGGCTTCACGGATGCCGGTTACCTCCGCCTCAGGCTAGATGCCGTTTCAAGGCAGACAGCTCATCAAGATGAGAGACAAGTGATGGAGCGGGAGCTTGACCAACTGAGGAAAAGCTGTATATTGTAGCTTTAAGAAGGGATTTCTTACTATAAAATGAGGAAAACTCTGTCTGTCTGTCTGTCTGTCTGCATCGATTTTGCTCCTCAATGGGTTGGCCAATCAATCTGAAACTGCACATGGGCATTGAGCATTGGCATAGGCAGGGACTGACAAAGCAGATTTTCCCATTTTCCCAAATTTATGCTGTTTATGCGCATTTTTGGCAAGTCTGCACGGAGTTGTGGCGCGTGCATCCCCGGGTATGGACTAGTAAAAGATGAAACTGATTTAGTTAACCTGAGGCAGCAGTTATCAAACTTTCTGACTTGTGACTCCATAAACCGAAGCGATGTATACGCTGCATGGTGGTGAGAAAGTTCAACCAAAGAATGATTTTGCCTTCATTTGATTATCAGAGGAGGCCTACAGGCTGAAAACTGTTCAGTATTTCTCAAGACAAAAAGGAAAAATTCTGAAATCTGAATCTGAAAAATTACACATGATAATAAATTTGTATAGAAGGAATGTTTTTTTTCCTATCTCATCTCGTGACCCCCTGGGTGGTCCTGACCCCCAGTTTGAGAACCACTGGCCTAAGGAAGTGTGTGTATACCACTGCAGGCTTGAAAATGTACATGTGTGATGTGATTTGGCGTGTGTGGGTGCGTGTGTGTGATGTGATTTGGCATGTGTAAGTGCATATGTGTGTGTCTGTGTGTGTCGGGGGTGGGCTATGTGTGTGTGTGGCTGTGTGTTGCTCAGGCAACATCTCAGCCCCCAGCAGGCGTGGTCGGTGTGGAGTGTGTGGCGCGGTGGGTGGCTGATGGGAGCAGCGCTCAGGGAGTAACGCGTCCCTGGCACCGCAGCTGCACACCAGGCCCAAACACATCATGTTTCAGCGCTGGGAGGGAGTGAAATGGTACATGACAGGGGGATTTCTTATAAAGATGCACGGAAAGATGCTCGGGAGGTGGTGGAATTACCCGACTGAATTGTGGGTAATTTAGAGATTCTGCCAATAATCACAGTGGAATAAATTCAGACGGAGCATTTTCAATCCCTTTTTCATACCTTTTTATCCATTGATAAATGATATTTCCCCCAAAAAATAGTAAATTCTCCCCTGATCGTTTTGCTGGGTTATGTCATTTCAGCCTCATCACTACATATTACATTCATTTCACTGTCTCCGGCATCTGTGCCGGACTCCGGCATCTGTGCCGGAGTTGGGGTGAAATAACATGTTTCTAGCCCAGTGCGTGTTTCTAGTAAGAGGTCATCCTTTCTGCCGCGGCCCAGATGTTTTTAACTGGCGTTGGCTCTCCGGCGCTCAGGCCCTGGTTTCCCAGCAGGCTGCAGTGTGTCTGGTTCTCCGCTGTAGTGTTTCCCCTGCCAGGGAGCCGCGCCAACTCCATGTGTCATCCTCCTCTCTCTCCCCAAAAACTTGGGTGAGATTTATAATGGAAGACTGTTGCGTAACATTTTCTTTTTCTCCCAATTCAGCAACAAAGTACAGCAGGGCAAAGGCAGAGAGTCCCCCGGCTCAGGTAGCTGATGCCGAGGCTTCGGTGGTTTTCAGGGTGAAGGTTGTATCTTTCTGCCAGGCTGCACATTTCAGTGTTCATCACCAAATGCGTTTCAGCCTGAGAAGTGGCCATTACCGGGTTCTAGCTTTCTGACATTGCCTACGCATTTAGAGGAATGTGTTTCATAACGCCATCCTCGTGCATAACAATCAATACAACAAAAGAAGTGGTGTAGGTGCAGGCAAACCAAATTACAGGAGGGTTGATGCTGGGGTTAGACCGATATATTGAGCCGATATTGGCCTTCTATTAACCTTCTGACATCAGCCGGTCAGTCGTCCAAATCCGTTATGATGGAGGTTCCTCCCTGACCACAGCTACATTACAAGTTTTCCTTTTTTTCTTTGCACATTTTAATCATTTAATTTTTCGGTACTTTTTTCTGTGAATTTATTCTTCAGTTAAAGTTAGTGATGTATCCCAGAGTTTCCTCTACCACTGAATAAATGAGGTGGGTCGCTCTGCCTTAAAGAGCTGCTAACCCTAACAAAATTTCATTAGTCTGGGTTAAATGCTGTTTCAGAGAGAGTAAAATACACAAGGGAAACACTGAATCCTAATTATTTGGCATGAAAATGGCCAAATCTAAAGATATTATGGTATACGATATTGGCTATCGTTTGCTTAAGTCCAAAAATATCAGTATCAGTCTTCAAAAAGGGATACAGGAAAGTTTTTCATGTTCTCAAAACCACCCAAACAAATTGAAGATTTGTTGTTCTGAGATTAAATTGGTAATGTTTATATACACTCAAGGCAAGCAAACTCTTTAAGAATTCAGAATTCAGCATTTCAACTTTATATAGCAATGTAAATTCAAGCTCTCTTTTGTCCTATGTGCAAATGTACTTTTGTGGACTTTAAAATTCAGGCAGCTCAGTAACCATGTGGCTGTACAATCTGTCCTGATATTGTCAGTTTGTGAGTTTGGGTCACACCTAAAAAACACATCTCCCAGCAGACAGGCACCTTGTCTGGGGTTAAACATATTCTGTGTCTAGACACACTGTCTACACATTTCCTAAAAATAAATAACTCCAATTTTTTTTTTTTAGATCAGAGGTCTGCCAGGAAGCAAGAAGTGCTTGATTTGGTGTTTCACTGGACTAAATCTGCTGCTGTGCTGAAACACCACGCCATTCCTCAAAACCTTTTATGTCGAGTGTCTCAGTGGATCATGAAAATGTCTCAAAACTCTCACCAAGGAGTATTTTGTGATCCTGTGTATTGTCTGTAAACATGAGCAATGGGAGTGATTCATGCAAGACTCCCTTCCTTTGGTGTCAGCTCTACTGCCGCCATTTGTTTTGCTGTATAAGAACATTTTATTGTCACGAGGGTTTCATTCCTAATCCCAGTATATTCATTTTGGCAGAAATCACTGCCTGGATCCAGTCGATGAAAACCATATTGTGAACAAAGGACTTAAAGTGGTAATCCTCGAGAGTCTTGTCTGTTTTTATTTTGCCTCCATCTTCATCTTCATGTTCATTGCTGTGTTGTTTCTGCACTTCCCAAAATGTCACGGGTTATTACTTTAAGATAGCTACCCACTACTGAAAAAGTACCACAGTTTTAATGTGCTGCTATTAATCATTTTGTAAGAGAAGATATCACTTCTTTTCCAAAGGTGGATATTAGGGCTGGGCGATATGGACCAACAATACACAATATATATCTCGGTATTTTCTACGAAGTGGGCTAAATGTTCAGTTGTAAGTCAAAGCCACATGTGAGATGTCACAAGCACTTTTATTAAAACAAGACTGTGATCAAAATAAATTGCAAAGACAGGGTTTCCTTCCCTGTTTTAAAATATACAGCTGCATGCACAATATATCAACATGTAAATGAAAAATTATATAAATAGCCTATATCAAATAAAAAGTGCTGGAAAGACAATTTCATGTTCCTTCCACCATTTGAGAGGATCTGTATCACTCTCTACACTAACTGACTGTAAGTAGCTTGAAATAGGGCTGGGCGATATGGACAAAATCAAATATCACAATATTTTTGACCAAATACCTCGATATCGATATTGCGACAATATTGTAGGGATGACTATTGGTGCTTTCACAAAATATTTACACAATGCGATTTTTGATAAATAATCATCAGTAATGTGGATATAATGACTAAGTGGGTAAAGGCAAATAATAGAACAGCTAGAACAGTCTGGTAAATTCAGATAATCACTTTACTATAATGCAACCTTTAAAACCAGGAAAAGGCAACACTTATGCCATATCACGATATTACGATATCCAAAATCTAAGACGATATCTAGTCTCATATCACGATATCGATATAATATCGATATATTGCCCAGCCCTAGTGGATATAACAGTTTAGAATGAAACTCTTCCTATCTATCTCTGCAGTGACGGTATGATTTACAATTCCACTCACTCAACTGTATCTAAAACCGGAAAAATAATGAAAATGGTTTCAGTCCAACTAAACAACATCCAGAAGAAAAGTGAGCGCAGCGCCTCTGAAACTCTGGGATTAAACCGCCCACACAATGCCTGCACCTTTCCACCTTTACCAGCCAAGTGCTGCCTATTGAGTCTCTTTCTCCGCGAGGCAGATGTGTTTGTTCATTCCCAAAAGCTTTGTCACCAAACAGATGGGGGTACATACCAAACAGGCCAGCAGTGAAACAACCAGCTCCATCACAGTCTTAAAGAAGAAAATGTATATCCTCACCGAGTGCGTCGTAGAGGGCTTTTTATTTACACTCTTATGTTTTTGGGTGAATCATCTCCGGCTGGAATTAAGTGGGCACTCTGAGGGATTTTGATTACAGCCATTGCAGTAAAAGCCTTCAATTTGAAGGCCAGCGGTACATCCCTCGAGTGCGGAAACAAGGAGCTAATTCCCCATACGTCTGCGTTAGTGTCGGAGCCAGAAAGTACCTGTTGTGGCTGAAGATAGATGCCCGGCTTCCTAGAAAGCTCTGGGCAAAGTGTCCTCTCTTTACAGCACAGTGAGGGATGGAGGAGCGAGGCTGATTTACAGGTCGGCTTTAGCGCTGTGTCTTAATTAGCCTGTACCACCTCCCTCCACACATCACCCTCATACCCTCTCTCTCTCTCTCTCTCTCTCTCTCTCTCTCTCTCTCCCCTCTCCCCCAGATGGACCCGGTGCAGAAAGCTGTTCTCCATCACACGCTCGGACTCCCACCCTCCGCCAAGAGGAAGCACGTCTCCTGCAGCGTCTGCCAGCTGAGGTTCAACTCACAGGTGAGCAAGTTTCTTTTGAAGAGGAGCGAAAGTTGGAAAGGCAACCCCCCCCCCCCCCCCCCATAGATACACATGGAAGAGGTGGAGCTGAGCAGAAAGTAAACAGGAAAAAAACCCTCACTACCTCCCTGCAGACTCTCAGATTCACACATATTAGATAGAGATTGTTGGTGCACCAAATTTAAACATCTATTTTGTATTTTGGTTAAACTGCTGCGGTGTGAGCCATGTTGACTTTTACATATTTGCCTTTCTCTGCTGTCAATCTGTTATTTGGAGGAATAAACTTCATATAAAATGGTGTAAAATACATATGAAATTACAAATTAAGTGAGAGAAGTCTCATACAAAGTTCATCATCAATATTTTTCTTGTAATAATGACACTTCAATATACATTTGTAATATAAATTCTGCACCATGGAGCAGGAAATGGCAGAAGAACTGGCGCCAGGATGAAGTGACTGAGGGGGCAGTTAAAAATGGCGATGGGGCAAATCTTTTTATATAGTAAAACAGTAGGTTATCATCCTGCTATGCCTATTTCTGCATTTTTTTCATCCTGCGGGTGGCAGTATAGTTGCGTTTTGACTAGATACGAACAATTCCCTACCTTACCTTTTCCATGTGTTTGTGCGTCATGGCCATAATATGAAATAGGAATTTGGGGCAGATTGCCAGGTCACCACCTAAAATTGGTCTGGTGGTAGGTTTAATGAAATTCATTGATTTAAACATGCAATAGCCTCTAAATAACAACAACACAAGAAAGACTACTGTTTCAAAATCAAATAATAATTTTATGAACGATTAGATGACTGCTAAAATCAACAAAATAATAGCCAACAGCGTCATGTAAAAAAGTAAAAAAAAAAAAGATGATCAGATCGTTTTTGTCTGTATTTCTGCTCATGCCATGCAGCGCTCTCAGGAGCTGCATGGCATATAGGGTACATAAAATTTAAACTGGGGGGGTGGCGCCGGGCCCGTCTGGATGATTGGGAAAATGTTTTTGAATGACAAATTAGAAGTGTGTGATCCTTCGTCTTCATCTTTGCCCGGTTGCGTGGTGTGAAAAGATTCTCAGCGGGTCGTTTAGTGTGAACGACCCTCGTCTGGCAAGATTTGAACAGTCTTTCAGTCTGACCTAGACTTTAGATTAGAGTTTGATTAGATCAGATGAAACTTGAATGATGCCGGTGGGGAAACTGGGTTGTTGGAAGCAAAACATAATAAGATACAGCAAAGAAAACATATGATTGGATATAATAGAGCAAACGAGGGGTATTTAACATAACCAAACTAACAATTACAACAGTAGAATATATCAGTATAGTAAAAATATATGGATGAAAACAAGGAATAACACAGTACAACAGATTGAGACAAAGAAAAATGAATGAAAAGTTTGGAAAAACACAATATGAAAATTTATGGATAGACATTATAGTATTTTTCTCAATGAGGACGGGCAGTCAAGTAATTTTATTTAATTCTACTGAGTCACAGGAGGATTCGACTCAGAAGACACACAGTAGATATACTGTATGCATCCAGTCTGGGTTTTGGGTCGAGTGTGACTCAGCAAAAAGTTGATAAAAATGCACAGTGTTGGCTGTTGTTTTGCTACTACTGCAGCAAAAACACACAAAGGTTTTGAGCTTTGTCAGACGGATCAAGAATCCCGACAAAGATCCTCGCTGGATCAAAATGTCTGTGAGGTTTTTTTTGTCACAATAAACAGTGGAAATGCAGCCATTAGTGTGTGGGGTTTTATCAACTTTACAGGATCGGACAATAGGCCGGCACAAATACATGTGGTTCCCGAGGAAAGGGTCTTATCCATTACATCACTTCCTGTCCGTCTTATACAAGATATCCAGTGGTACAAGAAATTGTGCCTCGGTAGTTACCTTTCTGCACCCTGCTGTGGTCGCACAGATGTCTGGTCTAGGCTGTTCTGGACACAATGGCTTTATTTACAAAGTGAAAAACAGCTTTTCATGTCAGTTGGACACAAATCAATGGCCTCTCAGTAGAAACCCATTCAAATGGGAATGAGTTGCCATTTGCTTTACAGTGGAGAGTGATTGTTGACTCTTTGACTCAAGTGGTGGCGGGTGTTTTGATTTGTTGAACAGTGAGAAGTCTACAGTCTGAAACCACATTGTGTAAAAGCCTCTTCTTGACAAAAGATATTGGTATTCAGGGTATGTGCTTGTGTACTATTCTTTACATTCATCCTAATCAAGGCCTATGACACTTTGATTATGGTAGGACTGCTGTCTTTTTCTCTGTGATCACTGCAATATGCGTAATGCCTGCAAAATAGATTATAGAAAATAGGTTGTATTAAATGTGATACACAGTCTTGGTTGTGTAAACTACAAGGCATTACTGCATTCATTACCTCATGCGTCCTACAATATATTCTAATGAAATGCACTGCATTAAAACTAGGTTTCTAAATGTAACTGATGGGCTACCAGATGGGTTTCGATTCCCCCGTATCTAATTTCCATACTATTTTGAAAGTAATCAAAAAAAATACAATTACTGCTATTGCTGGATATTGTTAAATCAATAGCATTACTAAATGGCAATGTCATAGCTATTTCATTAAGGAAGTAATCAATCCATTTCTAACACTGAATGTGTCAGTGATTACTCAAAATGAGGTTATTATGTCTTCCGCGTTGAAGACTATCTCGGGATATTCATTGTCCGTCAGCCATTAATTTTAACTCTCCATTAGAGAGATAGAGCCTCTGTTTACCTGTCAATCAACTCTCAGCACCGTGTAGAGATGGGGAGGTCTAAAATGCCCTCGGGGTGTTTTTTTTTTTTCATCCAAGCCACAGAAATAGCTGAAGTGTGTCTTCATTTGCACGAGTGACAGCTTATCATAATGTCAGACTGGCAATGCAGAGTCCAAATGACTGAGGGAGGAGGCAGAGCAGGAGGCAGGAAGGGCCTGGTGTGTTCTGCTCAATACTGATCCATCCTGCTCTGTGGCAGAAAACAGAGGCTCCGTTTGGAAACCAGTTGATGAGCTCAAAAAGAGAAGAGCCTCTTTGTTTTAAAAGGTTTTGAGATGTTTCTGCTTTACTAGATTGTATGCACATGAGTCACATTCATGAGTCAGGTTCATGAACTAGATTCAAGCCTATAACATGTTGAGTCTACTCTAATAAGGGGACAAGCTTTATGACTTTTACGTTTACATTTGGTGCATTTAGGGGCCCTCTCTTTATCTTTTCACTTGTGTTTTTGCAACCCTCTAATTTGCTTATTTACTTTCCAGGCTGGTCATTTCTAGGAACTACATTAAATACATTTTCCACTTCCCGTTCTTTTTTCCCTCCATGCCATTTCTATTTGGTGAGAATCGTTGCGTTGCACGGCTGTTAGTTGCAGTTGGTTGTTTTGTCCACCTAGAACTAGAACTCCCCCCCAGGTCAGTATTCATTGTGCTCTGGTTTCAACAAAGAATGTAGCCCCTCTCCCATTGCAAAGGTGTGAACACACCCCTGAAAACACTTGAAAGTGGGTCAGCAACTTTGATTGGTAACCAGCAAATGAAAGGCATCAAGTGTTCCCTCCCACTCCGACCACTCCGTCTTAAAATATTTAAGTGCTAGCACCCAGCGGCACAAAGACATTCTCCTTGTCTCCAGTCTGGAAGGATGATGGCGGTCAACAAGGTGATCAAATACCTGCTTTTTATCTTCAACCTTTGGTTCTTCATAGGTGGAGCCATTATTCTTGGTTTTTCTGTACACATCAGGAGCAACAAAGCAGATTATCAGATCACTGATGAACTTCTCCCTGCCGTAAACCTCTTGGTTTTTATTGGTGCCGTCACTCTGGTTGTTGGCTTCCTGGGTTGTTTTGGAGCGTTCCGAGAGAGCCGCTGCCTGCTGGTCCTGTTCTTCCTGGGCCTGTTCGGCATGTTCCTCGTGCTGCTGGCGGTGGGAGCTTTGGGAGTCATAGCAAGAACTGAAGCTGCCCAGGCGTTGGTGAAGGTAAATATGCAGGCGCTGCTTCCACTGAGTGAGCAACCCAAGGAAATCCAGGAGTCGTTTCAAGAGGTGGAAAGGACCGGGAAGTGCTGCGGGTTTTTCAACGGACACGTGGACTGGGGCAACAACTCGACGGTGGTGCCCAACTCCTGTAACTGCACCGACACGTCCAGCAACTGCACGCTTCTGGACGGACGCAAAGTATACACCACGCCGTGTGTAACCCATGTTATGACGTGGATGGACAGAGTGTCGGACACGCTCATGGGGATTGCGTTTGCCTTTGCCATCTTGATGATTCTGGGCATGGTTTTCTCCATGGTCCTGATTTGTCAGATTAGAAAACGTAAGGACAGCGTCATTTAAAATGTTCCTCACCAGATCTCAGGCACAAAGGAATTGGCTGGACAATAGTGCTGAAGGAGAATTCACAATAACAGACTTGATCACACCTATTTTGAAACAACAGCAGTTTTCTCATTTTTACGATGTTCCTTTCTATATTACATGTTTTTGAGAATGAAATGCTGTCTTTTTTATTCTTCTTAAAGTGTGTATGTTTATTAAACACACACTGGCTATGATAACTTCTGTCTTCATGATCAATTATTCAGCAATGCAATAGCAAACGTGCTGAACAAAAAGGAAGCAAAATTGTCAGAATCGGTTAGAATCCAGTGTTTCTACATTACATCAAACATTTATTCTTAGACTAGCAAATCACTATTTCATACTTAAACATTTACTCAGTGCTGAACCGACCTCAGCAGCAACGGTCTATCTGTTTATGCAAGAATTACATTTGATGTAAATTATAGGGGGAAAACGGCATAAACATACATGATAAAAGCGTCTGCATTTGGCTGCAGGGGGTGTGCCTGAAGAAAATATTCATGAAAAAAATGTATTTCCGCTGTGGTTCTCTATTGAAACAGACAATAGTCAGATCATGTGTGTGAATCACAAAGAGGAAGAAGCTGCATAACATTCCCTCCCATGATACCTGATCCTGATCCTTCCTTCCTCCTCAGACACCGAGACTCCCACTCCCATTCAGTGTTATGGGTCAAAACAAGGACCAGTATAGTTTCTTTGTTGTCGCTGGGGTCTACACTTACACCCATAACATTGTGAGTGTGTGGCTGGGTGGGTTTGTGCATGTATGTGTGTGTGTGTGTGTGTCTGCACCAGTGTTGTGGTAAATAAAAAGGAAGGTAGACGCCTAACCTCTGGTCAGTAATCACTATAAGGCAAACAACCACCAAAAATCAATAATACTTCCAGCCATGCATTATTGTTTTTTTCCCCCCTTAAAAACCCTATCCTTATATAACTTAAATCAGTTTTATACCACTTGCTACATAATGCATTCTGTGAAACTAGGTCATAAAGATTTATGTCAGGCTAAAAATGGTGGGTAAACTCTGTTCTACAAATAAAAAGTGGGCAAACTATTCTAAGAACAAAACAGTGGGTAAAGTATTCTACAAATATAAAGGTGGTTAGACTGAGTTTAGGTGGATTTACCCTCCGTTACATCCATTGTGTGCAAATATATGCATGTTGTTGGCCTAATTTCCTGATGATATAAATGCATGTTTTATATCTTTACATGTACAGCATTATATATACATGTGAATTCAGTAACAAAAACTAGAGTTTGATCTTTGAATTAACAGCTTTAAGGCCAGTAAAACTTCCTCCTTGTCAAGCTGTTAGTCAGCTCTGAACAGTCCTGCCCAGCAGAAATGGTCTGTTTGTTTATGGAAGGAATTGGTCACAGCCTCATTTAAATCACATTGAGTAAACTGAGTAGGAGGCCAAAACGGCATGTTTTTATACTGTAACACCCACTCTCCCCACACACACACACACACACACACACACACGCTCACACGCCCCCCACCCTCGCCCCGATACCTAAACATTCTCCTCCTACAACCTCTTAGTGCTTCAACTCAAAACAATGACCATTCCCACGTGGTAATTAAATGTTCATGCATGGGATTTTTCAGTTGTTTCCCCAGTATTCCAAGGTTTCTGGACACACAGATTTCATTCATTTCAATTGCCTATTTCCCGTTTTTCTGTCTTTTTTCCCCTCTTCTCTTCTCCTGTTTTGTTGTGTTGTCCTGATCACCTCCCTGGATGACTGCAGTGATTTAAAGCACACTGATTTTCCCTACAACATACAGTTAAAATAGTTTTATTGGTAGGTCTGTGTTGGTCAATTGAACTTATTCCCACGGCCATTTTGAACTTCTGTTACATTCGGGGTAGGAAATAAAATAGCTTTAATTCAACACAAAAAGTGAGGATTTCAGATAGACAAACAATGATCGAATTAGCTTCCAATCTCAGAAACAAGAGTGCTTGAATTTAACAGGGAGGTTAGTTAGCTTACTAGCTAGCTACTTGCTAGCTACCTAGGCTAGATTCAACATGAATCTCATGAAAAGTCATGAAATGAGCACAAACTCTAAAATGTAGATTGACGTGCTGTGGACACGAATTATGTGAAAATTACGTTCTTCCACCACAAACTGCATTCTGTGACAATAGACCTTTTTCACAAACATGGCTGCCGTACTTCCGCAGGGTACGGCTCAGTTCTCACATTGCCAGCAATGTGAAAAAGCCAACTTTATGTCACCCATAACTCTGTCTGTGATCACTTATTTTGTGTTTCAACTTAATGTATAACACAATACAGGTGTCGTCACTGACATACCTTTCTGTTTCTGTTGTCAGATGACTGCACCACTATAAAAAAAAGTTATTTGATCAAGGCTCACAAAATGCTAACAGTACAGATATTAGCGTTAGCCTTGGTTAGCCAGTTAGCATTTTGTGACCCTCCATCACAGTTACTTGTGCAGAACAGAAACAGAAAGACATGTCAGTGACAACACCTGTATTGTGTTATACATTATGTTAAAACACAAAATCAGTGATCACGGACAGAGTTATGGGCGACATAAAGTAGATTTTTTAACATTGCTGAGAACCGAGCTATAACCTGCGGAAGTTCGGCAGCCATGAAAAAGGTCTGTAACACAAATTGGACAAAGCATTTTCAGCTGAAGGTAAAGTCTAGGCAACTAAAACAACTTGGTTAAGGTTAGGGAAAGGCTTTGGTCAGGGCTAGGTTTAGGTTTAGGGTTAGGTATAGGGTTTAGGGTTCGGGTTAGGGTTAAACTTTAGCTAAAAATTAAAATTTCACTCACGGTATAAATTTCCTTTGTACTAGATGGGAAACGCATCGACCACCCCGACCACAACACCCTTACTTTCCACTGTGCTACCTCATTGTGAGACTACTTCCTGTTTATAGTCGTGCCTCCCTCACTTAGCCGCTTCGTGCTGGGAACACAGAATTTCAACACTTCCACACGTAATTTGGTGTTAACAAGATGTGTTCATTTCATGTATTTGTGTGAGATCAGGTTGGCTAGATTACAGTAGCTAGCAGTAGTGGGCCGAGTACAGTATATTACCTTTAATGTGACTTATATTCCTCTGGATATAGGTTTCTACTACATTTTTCTGTGAAATGATAAATGTTTGTCCAATTTATGACATTTGTATGATGTGCATTACAACAGCTGCTGTGGGCTACTTCATCTACTATATATAGGGTCTACCACCCCAAGTGTGACATATGTTTAAAATGGTTGCCATGGGAAAAAGGTCCATTATAAACACTTCAACATATCCAAGTCTTAGTAAAATGGTGTATATCTACTATATGCTCTTTTTGGTGAAGTTTATGCATAATCTACATTTTTAAACTCTGGGTAGAGTAGTAAAAACAATTAGGCAACACATTTGTATTTAATGTAATGGCAGGAATATTTAATAGAGGCACAATTAACATTTTAGGCATTTAGCTGATGCTCTCATCCAGACTGATTTACAGTGCCAGAAGGAGGTTGTCGTGCTCAAGGACATATGATGGACACATTGGGATTTAAATTGTGACCTTTCAGTTACAGGACAGCCTCTAACCATTAGACCAACCGTGCGACTCTGGTTTGTTTGAGGTTTGTTTGATGTCTTTTTCCCCTCACAGAGCATCTGGAAAACAAATGATTTCTCTCCTAGCTTTAATCATGCATGTGTCAGACTTGGAGTTCAGGCAATTCTTCCACATCATTGCTCTAATGAAAGATGAATTATGGTCTTAGTTGCGTTAAACACCCATCCATATCACCTGTGACTCATGACAAAAACATAGTTAATGGCTCTGGTACCTGGAAAGCGATACACAGGTCAAAATGAATAGTTGCATACCAGAACAAGATATCCACTATTGACGCCTACTCTAAAAACGAATGCTGGAATGAAGGTATCATTATGGAAACACATTTACAGTATTTCACCTATTTCACCACCTTTGCTTATGAAATGTTAGAGCTACTGAATGATTTTCAGGTAACTTTTTTTCTTTTTTATGTAAACAAATCCCTTCAAATATACTTGTCTCATTTCATTAACTTGTTACACACACACACACACACACACACACTACATGGCTTCTGGTACACCTTTTCAATTTGTTAACAAATTACCCGGTGTTCACAATCAATATTGTGAATATATTGGAAATATCTAAGTGATGTACACTCTACACAATATGCTATGACAGTTAGAATATGAGATTGTGAGCTCATTTTCTTACAGTCACAACAATCTGTCCAGCGCTGATGCAGTGGACACTTTGATTTTCTCACAAGGAAAAAAAAAAAAAAGTTAATAGGAACAATGCTTTACTTAATAATGTGGAGAATACTAACTAGAATGGTCTCTTTGTCCCAGTGGTCTTTAGTGAATCCCCCGCTACGGCTCGTAAATACAGATGCTTACTTATGTCTTATGGGGATGTGTGGTTGGTAACACTTATTTATTCCAAGAGGCAATTGCATTCCTCCTGATACCTTCCTCCCTGCCACAGGCAAAGTGTGCGAGGAAGTGTGTGTGCGGCGGTAAACAAGGACAAGTCAAAGTCTTTGCATGTGTCCCAGTTCTGTGTGCCCGCATGAATCTGTTGTGAAGGTGAATCGTGGTGCCGCTACGTGTTCGGACTTTCAAAACCCACACGCCCCATAAATTAAACATCACAGGTCACAGATATTCCAATCACAGGGATCCGGATATTATTTTTTAATAATGGGAAAAGAAATGATTGACATGAAGATTTCTTTGTTGTTTTTTCATGGACATTGGTTTGATATCTATAAGGGTCTGCATGGCCTTAGAACAATAAGAGTTCATTTCCAAAATGCTGCTGAATACATACATATCTTTACATATCTTTTTGAAAAGAAAAAGAAAAAACAACAGTGCCTAGTTATTCACGATATATATCTACAATATAGAGGATCCAGTCTGTGAAACTGCTGTACCAACTATGGACTTATGTTACATAGCTTCCCTTGAAAAGTACTATAATCTGTTTTAATTCTGTGTTATTAATGATTCATTTTTTTTCAACTTGGAGGTACTGAAACAAGGCCTATCAGCTGTCTACTGCTAATTATGTTTAGTCTGTTTCATTTACTCTGACATGTCTTCCTCTAGTTTTCATTTTCAGTTCTGGCCCCGAGTTCAGCTGGTTTTCCCCGCTTTAAATTGAGCCTGTTATTTGTCCTCCTCACAGAGCCAGGCCTTGGCCCACTATAAGGGGACCAAACATGCCAAGAAGCTAAAAGCCCTGGACGCTCCCAAAAGTAAGCTCAAAGGCTCAGTGGTCACCAAGGAAACCGCCAACCAGGAGATCGCCAAGGGCATCAACACTTCGCAGGTCCCCAACGGCACCGACAGGAAAGGTGGGTCTTCTTTACTGCCTGTTGTAAACTCCCAAACACACAATCTTTGTTGTTGTTATTGTCTCTGTATACCTGTTGTCCTTTGCTGAGAGTGAATGCTGAATATATTAGATTCCACAAATCATCTAGCTCCAGTTTTAGATTTGCTCCGTTGCACGATTTGGTTCAGAAGTTGGAAGGACTCAAAGTTGTTGATGACATCCTTGGGTTATTTGGAGTCCCACAATGGGTCGTTGACATATGAGTGCTCACATAATGAATTTTAACTTTGCGTCTACCTATTATGCCATGTTTAATTAAATTTTTGCCCATGTGCATTGCTGTATGCTGTTTGTGTTTGTGTATATTCATGACGATGCGGCCAGGTGTCTGCTGAAATCTGGTGATATTGGCCAGGTGTCTTTTTAAAAAGGATTCTCAGCGGGACTACTTCTTAAAAAAAAATACCGTTGATTAAAAAGTAAATAAAACTAACTTCAACTTTCAGCGGCAGACGAGAACCAGGCGCGGATTATCTTCATCGATTCATCTACCCTGTTTCACATCACATCGGTTCTGTGGAGGATAACCGCTTTGGCAATTCAAACCGCTGCTGAGAAGCCTTCCTCCTCCCTGTCTCCTCCAGTAAAATATACTTTAAGCTGCCTATTATTATGTCATGAAATTGGCCCAATGAAAGTCTTTCCCTTTTACTGTAAGAATAGAAGTTTTTAAAGGAATTGGAAACATATTGAGCCGTCGCCCTCTGGGATTAATTTCTACCTCTACCCATGTACTCTTCCAACGTTCCACAAGTATTTAAATTAGGAGCACATTTCTAGAGCGCATACCATGACCTATTTTTTCAGTGCTCACTGCTGGATACAGTACCTATTCACACTTACTAAAAGACTGCTTGAGGTGTAAACACTACATACACAGCGCAGCCGACTTGTTTATGTCAATTACCTGAGAGGTTACATGCAAGGAATTTGAATGTCAGCTTTTGGGGTTACATATTTTAATAAGGTTAAAAATGTTTTTAATCTAGCAGGTACAACATGAGGGAAAAAAATCAAAATCACATTACATGAGCAGTCATGAGATAGCTATGTGATGAATGAACAGATGAAAGAGGAACCTCTAATTTCATATATTTCACCTCACAGTGGTCATATGCTGGTTTGCACCTAAACTTCCTTTTAGTAGAGCCATGGTTAGTTACTTGACATTTACCTAAAGATGGCAGACATAACATTTGCACCCATAGTGGAGGTCAGCTCTCTGGCAAGCTGAATGCATTTCTAAACATAGAACTATTTAAAAGAATTAAATAGACATTGTTAATTTTTGTGCTATTTTTGGCTGATTGTTAGCTAATGTAGCTAACCACCACTGTCTTGTAAACACATCTACATTACACACTAGCTATAATATCTAGTAGAAGCTAGTGCTTGGCTAGGTGTTGCATGTTAACATTGACATCTGTTGCTTTGCTAAATTAGCTTGCTGGCTAGCTAACAAAGCTAAAAACCAACTTAACCAAGCTGAGTCATCTCAAGCTAGAACCCATAATGCTTTGCAGTAGAGACATCAACCAGCAGGGGCAGTTTCCTATGCCACAACAACCTAAATTTGGAAAAAAAATCTACCATATCTGACTATTCACATTTACATCCTGAATGGATCTACATCCACACCTCATCAATCTTACAGGTATCTAGCTCTTTTTTTCTTGCCTGGGTTCTAGGCTATATATTTAGCCATTATTTGTGAACAGCCAATTCACCACTTGACCTCCATGATGGAGACACCTGAGGTTGCTAGGAGATTTTGCAAAGTGTATAAATATAGGCTATGATATAACTGTCCGTTGTGCTTTTTCAGGTGAGCACCTTTGTATAAAGCTAGGATGTTAGAGGAAATAGCGGTGTGTAAGAACAGGTTTGGGGTTTTCAAAAGGGCGCCTGGTATCGCAGAGGCTTAATTGAGTTAGTCTTATGAAAACTAGAAGGCCAAACAGTAAGGGCCCAATTCAGATCTTGGCCACCGCCCTTAGATCCTACCTACACTTAGATCTGCACTACCTTGACACTGAACATACACTTAGGCCTAAGAAATATTACACAAGGGTTGAAAAAAAAAAAAAAACAGACCTCAGAGACCTTAAACAACAAACCATCAAACACAATATCGCCAAACAGACAAATGGCTATTAATCATTTCACTGTTCTTAAAAAAAACACCAGCAACATTTCCACACCATCTCGCTATCGTGTCTACAGTACGTGGGGGCGGCGGTTTGTCACAAGTGGCACTGGGTAATGAATATTAATGTGCTCAGATGTCAGAAGAATTAATTGGCGAGGCGGGTAAATGCTGCATTATCTGCAAGGCTGAAGTATTTGACGGTATATCAGTGGCGGAGAACTCCCTCTAATGAAAAGCGGAGGTCAGGGAAGAGTAATGGCTGTACACAGAGTAGGTAGAAACAACAGGGAGGCGGACCTCTGTTTGCTTTTGCAGAGTGGGCTCTCAATGGCTTTGTTTTGCTCTAAAACTACTGCTTACTTTATTCCAAAGCACAATATATTCATGTTGGGAAAAAACATAACGTAATTGCTCATTCTTTTTCAGAATTCCACCTGATTGCTTCATCTAATATACAGCTGTTTTGTAATGAAAGGTCTACGGTTAGCTAATTACTTCATTAATAATCCATAGTGAGTATTACTGTCATTTTAGTTAGTGTGGGTGCCACATTTTCCATATGGTGGATTTTTAGGGTTATGTTTGGTTTATTATTTGAAGAAAAAAACACTGTAAAAAAAAAAAAGAGAGATGGAAGCAAATACAAACTGTTGAAGTGAGACGAGGAAACCTAAACGGGCTTTTGAAACCATCTTACCCCACTTAATGGAAGAAATCCATTGTGGAATGAAACTCCTCAGTCAGATTTCATGAGTCCATCTGCTCAGAGCGGGGAGGAAGACGAGGGGAATGTTTGTGTTGATGCGTAGCCATACGAAGAATGCAAGAATGCAGAGACTCGGAGTGATGAGTGTATCTTCGAAAGTGTGTAATCGCATGGCGGATTACACTATAAAATGCACCGAGCATTTGCGTTCTTCTCTTTATTTGTGAACTTGTGTGTGTGTGTGTGTGTGTGTCCTGAGATGGACAGCTGGCCACAGCAAGATAGTATAGATTAGCCCGATGACTCAGCGACCGCCTGTCAAAGCTTGTGTGTGTGTGTGTGTGCGTGTGTGTGTCCTTACACCAGTGCCAGAGAGACAGAGAGATAGAGTAGGGGGAGACAGAGAGAGGGAAAGAGAAAGAGAGAGGGAGAGAGAGAGATGCCCACAGCACAGCCCGCCATCTCTCAGTTCCAGTCCAGTGCCTGAGGAAATGTACCCTGATATTAGCTATTAAAGAGCAGATTGTCAGGGGAGCCATGCCAGCACTGACAGCAGCTGCACAATGGAGCGGGCTGCAGGGAGGCAGGAGGCTAGCTCCGGCTTGTTCAGCCATCACCGGCACCACAGTCTCCCTCCTCAGGTCTCCCTCACCGGGCCGACACCCTAACTACCCCCCCCCACTCCCCTCCCCTACCCAAAAAACTGCTTTTGTGCCTCAGTCCCGTATGCGCTGGGTTGGAAAAATCCCTTACAGACGGACATCAGAGGCAGCAACAAACCTGATGAGTCGGTGATTAGATTGGCTCCCATACCTGCGCCGAGCTGCAAATGTCCTCATTTGTGGGGATTTGGGACGGGGATGAGAGGCAGCAGAAACTCTCCAACAGAAATTAGGTTTGGATCATTTGCTTTCGGGTGAAATTGGAAAGAGATAAATCAGCGTCGATTCAGATCCACGACTCCTGCTGCTGTAAAATATCTGAGATAATTTAGCGTTTTTTTTTTTTTCCTCAGACGGAAAAAAGATAATTGTAACCGTCGATGCGCACTTATTTGTGAATGCTAATTTTTCACCTTATCAATCTTTTGTTCATTGAATATTCAAATGTGACTCTGTTCGTTGACCTTTTCTCTTTCACTCACTCTCACTTCTGACATTGGGGGGTGAAAAATGGAATTTGTCAGAACTCAAGAGCCTTGAGGGATTTCTGTCCTTTAAGTTGTGACGGCGTATAATAGAGCCCAATCATTTTAATTAAAGAGCTTAATCCAGCATCATTGAGAAAGGTAATCAGATCTCCGGGGAGCCTTGTGATTGCCTGAAAGCCTAAGTAGAGTGGAAGGATTTCGCGAGCGAGCGCGGCGCTTCTGCTCTATCGCCAAGGCGAATCTCCGGGGAGAGTCGGGGGGGAGCAGGCGGCAGACAAAACGGAGGGGAAGAAAAGGGGACGGTCACCTGTCTGAGAGGGTCGCGGCTACCTGTCCCGCTCCGCCGCGCTCTGATTCTCTCGCTCTTTTGTTTTGCGGTCGCCACTCCCAACCCTCTCACTTTCTCCCTCTCCCCCCCCCCCTCCCTTCCCCTCTTTGTAATTGTGTCCCGTTCTCGCTTTACTCTCTTTTGACTTTATCTCCTCTATTTCCTCTCACCTTCTCAGGTCCCTTGCCTCCCTCCCTCCCTCCCTCCCTCCCTCCTCCTACCTCCCTCTCTCTCTCTTTCCCTTTATTTCACAGACGTTTTTGTTTTCCCTGAACGTTCATTTACCCTTCCCTGCCCACTCTCGCTTTCATTTAACTTATCCCTTCCCCCCCCCCCCGAGTTCTATCTCCCTCTATCTTCCAATCTGTCCTCTTTTATTTTCTTCTTTCGTTACCTTTGCTCTCTTTTCCTCTCTCTCCCTTCTCTTCCCTTTACTTCCTCCCTCAATCTCTCTCTCTCTCTCTCTCTCTCTCTCTCTCTCCCCTTCCCACAATGCTGTCGTCCCCCACTCACCCACACCAACTTTAGATTGATCACAGTCATTACCTCCATTAATGAGAGGGGATTGAGTTCTTAACTGGGCCTCGCAGAGCCAGTTAGGTCACAGTGACTGGGGATATGGATTACTGGAGGCTTCCCAGAGTGGAGGGCGTCCTAGGCCAGCCAAAGTACACTTTAATCACCTGCCCTTCCAACAGCAAATGGCTCTTTAATGGCATCATGGTAGATGGGTGCACCGCGACGCAAGGGCAAATACATGCATGGCTTAACATGGGATGGCCTCGCCAGCCAGACCTTGGAATGAGCAGCTACATAAAACCTTTCTACTTCTCCCTCAGCTCTTATTCATTTACCTCACACTTCGTTATCGCACAGGATTATTCCAGGAAGACAGGAGTATTTGTTATTGTCAGAGGACTGCGGCTCTGAGTCCTGCTCTCCTTGCTATCACCTTCTTGTATTATAGGTGATTAAGGGATTTGAAGTAATGACCCGCAACGTTTTCCGATAAATTAATGTCAATTTTGCTATAATGATTCACCCTTTACCCAGTTCAGGAAAGCTTTCCCATTTGCTGATCTAAACACCGGGTGTCTGGTCTGACGTTCCCAGCAGTGGCAACAGCGGTTTATTTGGAATAAATAGAAGAAGAACTGGGTAGTTAGCATGAGCAGCGATAGCCACCATGGCTGAACAGATAAAGAAAAGAGCGCCACCTACAGAAACTCAAACTTCATCAGGAGAAAATCCAAAGAAGAAGACGTCACAGTACTGGACAAACTGTTTGATTGACAGGTGATCTCTAGTTTAGTTTAGTTTAGTTGCGTTTCGTTTATTGTCCTTCTTGGAGGAAAATCTTCTCCACTGCCAGTACAGACATCACCGGCATAACACATAATGTACGCAACAGTAACATGAGGAACAGTAACATAATACAGCAGAGGAACACAGACATCACACCGCCAAAACATACAAGTTGTAGCCGACAGAGAGAGAGAGAGAGAGAGAGAGAGAGAGAGTTGGAGGTGGGGACTGACATGTCTTAAAAAGTCCATGGGTTCAGAGCGAGTTTGTTTGACACAGTTATTGCAGCGGCTACAAAGCAGAAACACCACAGCAGTGAGCGCGTAGCACCAAAATAAAACTCAGAAACAAGAATTAGCACTTTAAGATTATTCTGCAGTTGCACTCGTTGTAAGTCGCTCTAAGTGAGAGCATCAGCTGAACGCCTTACATGCAAACGCAGCTAAACGACGACTTACACAGCCTTGTTCACACACAGTCAGCTAGGAAAGGAACAAATAAATGTACTTGGCTGACAGAAAGCTCACAGACTCACATGTGCACACACACACACACACACACACACACACGCCGAAACCCCTTCTCGCACTTTTCTGGGAACACGCTCGGTCTGGGTGGCTTTGCCGTTGAAAAGCTGCCCAGAGAAACAGGTGTGATGACAGCCTTTGGTCTGCGGTGAGCAGGTTGTGATCGAGCGAGCGAACCGCTGTGATCGCGGGTTGTTTTGATGCCTGGCACACCGGAGCGGGCCGGGAGTAGGTGGCCGTTAATTGCGGGGAGCGAAGAGGTCGCCGCCGCTCCGCTCTTGGCATAAACATTATTCATCAGAAGTGACAAGGTCGGCCGCATCATAAATAGTTCACCGATTAATTATTTGTTCTTGTGGTAATGGTAGGACATGGCGATATTAAGTCACACGGGATTAATGATGGCTGTTGTTATAACGAAGCTGCGAGGTTGGATAATACCAGATGATGTTTGTCTTTGTTGTATATTTTCCACTATGAAGAAAATTCAACTCGCACACTCTTCTCTTTTTCCATAATTACAATTCACAGTTAAATGCAGTAATGCAACATTCTCTCAAATTATAATGTAGACAGAAATCATTACTACTGTATATTTGTTATCTGTAATCAGCAATATAATCAATAACATATGCATTAACTCCAGTACCACCCACATAATCAGTGATATATTCTTATTACTTGTTACTTTGCGTCAAAAGTCTATGGCCTATAAAGTAAAACATACATTTCATTCCAGTTTTGATACAGGAATCTGAATAGTGTTATAATCATCACCAGTTAATCATTAGCCATTTTTACAAGCAGTGTAAAATTATATTTGCTTCTACTATCTCACAATCAAACTGCCTTTTCTGAGAGTTTCTGAGAAGTCAATATCTATTCATTTTTTGTAATCAGATTACTGTGATCCCGCTAGGTGTAATTGTGACAATGTTCACAGTGTAATGGGTGGGAAGGACACTGCAGATTTGCCTTAGTTTATTCTGCACCCCCCATAAATTAAACAGATCATAAATTATGTGCCACTATTTTGAAGTCACTGTTCCCCTTTTTCAGTTTTGGGTCCACAGTCTTTAGATAAACGCTCTAATAAATCTAATAGTCCGATAATACATCAGTCTCTGCAGCGTCTACTGAAGCACACAGATATATAGGTAGTGGTGAACGAGGCCCGCCCTGCTGGCCACAGTAATCAATAGGCGGCCTCCCAGTCATGTGACAGACGGACTCTGGCAAGGGCGGACTGTACCGCCGTAACTGAGATTATAAATAGCCGGCGGCAGTGGCGGCCAAACAAACCCAACCTTAAAAATGACAGATCGAATGAGGAGAGGAGCATCACTGCCGCTGAATGTAGTTTCATTTAGTCCAGCATAGATCTAGAGAGTCTATAACTTCACTCGTTCGAGAAATCCATGCCTAATTTACATGTTGTGCACCCAAATAAAACAGCAACATCAATTTTGAATATCCACAACTCAGGAGATAAGGGAATTACTCCCTAACCCTGCAAGAAATAATGCATTGCTTGTCTTTTATGCTATGATTTTGTCACACATTTAAGCACAACTTCTATTACTATTAAAGTTTTAAGTCATCTAAAGGCCTTTGCGTGCAAAACAGTTATGTTTTTGAGTCATCTATGTTTTGGAAGTGTCACTGAGGAATTTCAGGTAACAACATTATTCCAAAATGGATATACAGCATAGTGCTTTAGGAACAAACCCCTTCATATGTTCACTTCACTACATTTCAATGCAAATATCCTTGCTTTTCATCAACTACATTCACCTACCACCTACTGCTGCTAGTTACTTTGAAGAAACAGATTTGCATTCGAAAAATGCGATACCTTTCATGAAAGTGCTGCAAATTTCATAGTTGGAGCCAGTCAGCTGTGAGAGCATAAACACAACACAAACCCATTTCATGTAACAATCAAAGGTTAATGGATTGAACACTTCTAAGCATTCAAATAAAAATAAAAAACCCTCTCTTATGTGATGCGTACATTTGCATTTTACATTTTAAGCATTTAGCTGACACTCATGCAGAAGGTGAGTGCAACAATAGAATGTGCTTCAATTTCTGGATCGCCATTATTGCAAGCGATCACGTAACCATACATAATGATAAGTACTTTCATACCTTTTCTTGAGTAGAATACTAAATGGAGAGCTTTCACTTTTACCTGAATCCTATTCCATCAGGGTATTTCTACTTTTTCTTAAGTACAGGATGGGTTTTCCTTTGTAACTTTTGCATTTTTGCACTGGGCTGTTTTAAAATGATCTTTTTTGGGGGCGGTTATATGTGTTTTACGTGTTATTTTAGGGATTCTGCTGCGTATATGTTTTCTATGTGTTCAGCTACATCTACAGTGTTTGTTCCATGTTGTTTTTACCTTTGTGTTTATTGCATAACCAACTGCCCTTTGGGACAATAAAGATATTGAATTTGTACTTCTTCTATCTCTGGTCATAACAGAACCAAACCTCCTGACCTTTCTCTTGCCAGAGGTTGAACATATTGTTGGGCCGTTGATAGATGTGCACCCAGTGTAACTTCTATCAGTTTCACAGTGCCAAACCCTGACATCTCCTCTGGGATAAATAAGACCCATACATAATGGCTCACAAAAATAGCATGACATAATTCACTATTGATTTGCTCTCTTCGCTGGCCGATCTTCATTTTCGTGACACTGGAGTATGGAGAACTCAGAGACATTGGCATCGATCAGGTGGTGCCGCCAAGGCAAAATTTCATTTTCGTAAAAGTGGGAGCAGTCCACTGTATTCCATACAAAGATGTGTGGTTGTTCCAAGGGTCAAATATATTGATCCACGGCTGTCTCTACTCCCAAAATATCAGAATGTTATTTTAAGCACAGTGGCTGTTTTTGTAATGTGTTAATTTGACCTCACAGTTAGTTACTGACAACAGATATAATAATAATAATTTTGTTGTATTGCAGAGTCTGTCTATCTTGATAACATATGCTGGTAGATTGCGTTTATGTTTTGCAGACATAATTCCCATACATCATGTGGCATATAATCAATTAACTAAGCTTCAGAAGAACTCATCTAGTGAGCTTAGAATAGTTTGTTCATCCATAAGAAACTCCTTAATCACTGTTTTTACATTTGGAAAGACATGTACGCTGTTTATTGCCTATTTTGTTCTCATTCTTGAATAGGATTTGATTTGCTCTGGTCTCGGTCTTGATTTGGTCTTGATTTGGTCTTTGAATTGACTTGAATTCGACTAAGGCGGTCTTGACTGCAGGTCTAATAAACAGAAACATCCTCATCCACATGTAAAGGCCTGTTGATAGAGCAACATCACATGAATAATGCATTTCTGCCCAAAACGATGGATTCTAATTCCAAATGCATAATCTGTTTCCCTGTGCAGATGGCGTCCCTGGCGCATCCCCCCTCCCGCTCTCGCCTGTGCTTAGACTGGCACCACCGCTGGCATCCTTGGCGTCCCCTCCGACGCCGGCGCTGGCCCCCCTGGCATCACCGCTGGCCCCGAGCGCCACGCCGGCCCCGGCCCCGGCCCCGGCCCCGGAGACCACCTCGGCTGTCGGAGGGGAGGATGGGGCGTCCAAGCTCAGCTCGCCCTCAGAACCGGACGCGGAGCCCGAGGCCGAACCCGAAGCGGAGACGGACGCGGAAACGGAGGAAGAGAAAGCTCGACGTCTGCTGTACTGCTCGCTCTGCAAAGTGGCTGTCAACTCGGCGTCGCAGCTGGAGGCTCACAACAGCGGTGAGAGACATGCACCGACATTTCCGCTGTGTCCCTTGTGGTTGTGAAGCCCGGGCGCTGACCCTTTAATGAGCTTTTGCAAGGGGAGCAGAGATTTTTGTGCAGAAGAGACTGCAGATATAAATGAGGTTGTAAGCTGCTGAGTTCCTGCACATTTTTGCTTATCAAATTCCATGAATTTTCCATGACTATTCCATTGAATATAGTACAATTTCCACGACCAATATTTCCCAGCATCATTTGCCAAATGTTTTTGCTGTTGACTTAAATGCTTTTTGTACAGAAGACTAAAGGGACTGCTGATGTAAAAGAGGTTGTTACCTGCTATGTAACAACCTCTGCCTATCAAATTCCATGAATTTACCATCATTTTTCCATCACTATTCCATGGCATATAGGACAAGTTCCCTGTTGTCAGCATCAGTGTTGAAGTGTGTTTTTGTTGAGTTAATTGTGCAAGGTTAAGGTTAGATCTATGATTTGTAAGTGGTTTCCATAGGAACCCTGTATCCAGCTTTGATCAGATTTTGTGAAACATCCTTGTGTTCCAGAATGAAGATTGCATACCAGATCGTTATGTCAAACAAACCTCTAATGCTGCTTTCACACACCAAATGTGGGAATATTAGGATATACTGAGCCGGGTCGAGACCCACTGCAAAAAATCTCCATTTTAACAAGTCATTTAGTCTATTATTGAGGCCTAAAATCGTAATTTTCTTAAAATAAGTGCAAAAATCTGCCTGTGGGGTTAGATAATTTCACTTGTTTCCAATGCAAATTAACTTGTTTCAAGAATTTTGTAGAGTCAAGGGTAATTTTCTTGATAGTAGAGCAGTGATCTGCCTATTTCTGACTTGTTTCAAGATACTGACACTCATTTATAGAAAATTCCTGAAACAAGTGAAACCCTAACCCTCACTTGCAGAATTGTTTACTTCTTTTAAGAAAAAATAAGATCTGAAGGCTGAATATGTACTAAATGACCTGATAAGATTAACTTTTCTTTCAGAGCACATAGAAGGCAATTCACACTCAGTCTCATACACAGGAATGTCCTATGGCTGTCACCTTATAACGGCATTAAAAGCAGACATGTTTACAGTCAGTGTTCAACATTCAGACGACACGACACTTACAGACACGGAGCAACTCGGGTCAAGTACTAAACTTAAACACAAAGTGAAGCAGAGTTTGACGCGGCTCTTTGATCAGGATCGTTTTACGGGTCGATTTACCCAAGTCGTCCCTTTCACACTGAAAGGGTCGACTTGACAAGAAAGGGGTAACAGTTATACATCGCATACCACTGATCTCACCTTACCTTCAGGGTCTAGAGGTTAAAGTTCATGTACTGACCTTACTGTCTCCTGCTCTAACTTCAGGTACAAAGCACAAGACGATGCTGGAGGCCCGGAGCGGCGTGGGCTCCATCAAGTCCTTCCCCCGGCCGGGAGTCAAGAGCAAACTGGCCCCGCCCTCCAAAGCGGCGACGGGCCTGCAGAACAAAACGTTTCACTGTGAGACGTGTGATGTGCATGTCAACTCAGAGACTCAGCTAAAACAGGTGAGAGAGATAAAGAGAAAGGGAGAGAAAGAGAAAGATAGATAGACTCTGAAACACACACACTGATAAACTGAGGAAAAGGGATTTCATGTAAAAAAAAAAAACTGACGTTTCCTCTTGATCTTGACTTGAAACTGAAATTTAAAAATGTATGAGAGACAGATAAGAGAGCGAAAGATAGAGACAAGAACAAACAGACTGGAGTGGCTTATTATCATATACTCAGCAATGTGATTCCTATTAATAACAATGAATGTAATCTGGGATTTATTGGATTTTATTGATTTGCAGAGGAGGTTTATTGTTGCAATATGAATACCATAGTTTTTAGGTTTGGTGCCAGGAGCAGAGAATTTGTTTTTGATAAATTTTACCCGGAAACCAAATACCTCTTAGGCCTCTGGCTCTGACGTTATATTCTATTCCAATTAAATCTCTGCCCGTAATACAGGATATTGGCTGAAATCTCCTATATAAACCTCTGGATATGTATTTTGGCTGCAGTGTTGGGATCCTCCATAAATCCCTTTTTCTTGTAGTTGCTGATCTTTCTCTCACGGGAGAATTTCAACTACAATACTTTAAAATGAGTTGGTTTTGTCTGAGCTAACCTTGAGATTTCTCACAGAAAATAGACAGGCTTTGTATAAATGTTTCATGCAGAGACTTTTAGAGAGTACTTTTGAACAGCTATGATTCTCTGTGAAAAGAACCCACTATGACAAATTTGAGCTGCGGCTGGAGTCAACCCTGAAACCATAGGAAGTGTGTTATCGTTAAATACACTGCAACGACTCTTGAAAGTTCAGCTCAAAGCCAGAAATCTGCGTTTCCTCGTCAGCGTGTTCCCACTCTGATTTCTTTGATTCTTGGCTTAAGGATATACATTAGTTTCTGAATATGCCACTCAAAGACTCTTATATTTAACCTGTAATCGGTTTATAGATACTGAATATCAGTGATGTGACCTCGGGTCCAGGGGCCGAGCTTGGCTTTCATGCATATGGGTGAAAGCTATACTTGATCTCCATCTACTCATGTTATAAGTCTAAAACATGGTCCAAAACATAATAACTAGCCTAACCATAGCCTAAATAACCATAATCAGTATACTGAAATTACAGTTAAAATTTACTGTTATTATGCTGCAGAAAATCCAATCTAATTCCCAGTGAGCTGTCAAAAGAACATCATGAGTGTTTAGCTGAAATTTGATGTATTTATAGAACAGTTGGCTTTAAATAATGCAAGTGCCTTAATATCACAGCAACATCACAATTTCTGTCATATTGCACCAACATTATAAATTAATTTTTCTAGATTTCATCTTTGCTAATTTGTCAGTGACTGTGTTGATAAAGGTTATAAGACTGAATAAGCAACGGAAAATAGTTGATGATTTTTCATAATATGCTAATTTACCTTGTGAGTAATTTCTAACAATATTACTACATTCCAAGGGATTGTCTACATTGTTGGCCATGGGTGCCAGGCACCCACAGCACCCATTCAAATTCAGTTTATGCTGGGTTCGCTGGGTGTTTCTAATCTTTCAACACCAGAAACCCTCGACCAGGCGACCCAGCTGGGGTTAGTCGGTCCCCAGCTTGTGTCCAAATAGTTGTCAATTGTGCATGTGCAATCAAACATATGAACATGACATATTTAATATATGAACATAACGTGTCATTTGGTGAATGCATTCCGCAAAGGGCCACACAGTACTGTAAATGCATACATTTTCACCATGGGTGGCTCCAGAGGGAATTAAACCTTTAAAGCCACAACATGCAAGTTTTCGCCTTGAGACAATAAGTGTATTGTGAGTCCCACCCTAATCTGTCTCAGTTGGTCAAGTTCCCGCCCCAACACTTTTTTTTTTAGTTTAGTTTATTTATTTGACAATTCACTTTAAAAGGACAATCCCATGGTTGCAACACCAATGTACATGCACAATTAAAAGAACATCAAGGATAACACAAAAAAGTCACAGGACTTATTTCCATTGTGGTCCTTGTTGTAGTTAAATGTTGTGGAGGTGTGTGCGTGTGGGTACGTGCGCATATAAAAGCACAAAAAACATCAATATACAGAAAATATTCACATTGGGCATTAACAGGCATTGTTCAGACAACAGACTAAAGAACACACTTCCTATTATACTCAAACTGGTCCATTAAATGAGCTACATACAACCCTGCCTACACAACTGTCTTTACAGGGGTACGTTATCTAAAAGCCAGTGTTTCAGTTTTGCCTTAAACGTGACTGGGTTTGTAGTCTGTTTAATGCTATTAGGAACCTTATTCCAATCCTGGGCACCCGAGTATCTGAATGAACTTTTACCCATCTGGCTACTGATCCTTACCAGTGTCAGATTTGTTACACTAGACCTGGTGTTGTGCCTGTGAGCCTCTCTGACCTGCGGGAACTCGTCTCGATAAGCCGACTGCCTTGAAATGGCATCCAGCCGCCCCTCACTGAAACGGGGGATTTAAGCAAGAACACAGACAAACGCAGATAATAATGTATAATTTAGCATAATTATTTATTCATTGTTACCGTAATGTGAAAAAGTTGCATATTTGCAGCTTTAACTGCATGCTCAACCCGTTGACCTATACAGGAACAGCAATAAACGAGTGAAACCTCTCTACCTCGTCTGAAAGCTTTGTTTTGACCGTTTGATCTTCTCCTTCTCAGCACATCAGCAGCCGGCGTCATAAAGACAGAGCAGCAGGTAAACCAGCCAAACCCAAATACAGTCCCTACAGCAAACCGCAGAAAGGCCAGACCAAGACACCGGTGAGTCACTCCCCCGCCTCAGTCAGTTCATCATGTAAATATCACAAAGGCCACAGTGACTCAGTTTTAATCACATTTTTAGGAGATAGACGTATCAACTCATTTAGTGAAGACAGTGTTTACTGTTTGATGTCTAAAACTGTGTTCATTGTTATTCTCCTATTCCAGCCACTTCATGTTGCCACAGTTTGCAGGTCAAATAAAAAGTGTAGGTCTGGGAATACGCACCGTTCTCTCTTTCTCTCTTTGCATGGGAGAGAACGTTAAGAGAAAGCTGCATGATGAAATGTGGCAGCTTAATGTTTCTTCGCTTATCAGCAAAAATACATTTTTCTGAAAGCTTAGGGTTAGCTATTCTTTGATTCAATCCACCACTAAATGTCAACTTTTATAACTGGTTCACCTGTTAACCTGTTTTTACTGAGATGCTGGTAGAAAGCGGTGCGATTCAGTTTTAAAACTTGATGTTTTATTGACAAAAAACGGCATGAATCAGGGCCAGTCTGAGCCAGCATGCTAAAGGTGGAATGCAGACCTGAGTCAATTTACAAATCATTTTACGTGTTTGTTTTAACCTACTTGGAGTACCGGAGGGGTGGGGTCTACTGCATCAGGACAAGTCAAACCACAGAAATGAGACGTATACGGAATTAAATTTCATTTTCCTGAGATTTAAACCTTCTGGTACTCATCTTATGCTGCAAACCCCAGCCACCTTGCACTCCAGGCAGGTTAAAACAAACGCTAAAGGAATTATATCCAAACGCAATATGACAGTCAAGTCTGGTAGAATGCATGGAGGAGCCATGTGGATCCAATGTGGGAAAGATAAAGGAGAGCCCCGACTTTTTCCATCCCAGCTCTCATAAAACGGCATTCATCACACCCACTGTTTGCCGAGACGAAGCACAGGGGTTAACAGTATGGGGGAAATGACTTTTTCTGAAACCCATCATTGACTGAGTTAACGGAGAGGAGCTTCTTTGATGAGCGGAGAGTAAAGAATGCTTCCCATAGGGTTACGATGCCTGAGTCAGTGATTGATAACCCATGACAACGGCTGCCATCCCGGTGCTGTGAGACCGTAACTTTTCCATTACTGATACAGAAGATTAAGTCAGATAACTTGGGCGACCTTTTTAGCCTATTAGTCTGTTTGGTGTCGGGGGGGGGCTGTTCTTTTCTGTTTGTTTGTCTCTCTATCCGGCTGTCTCTCATATCTTTCTTTCTTTCTTTCTTTCTTTCTTTCTTTCTTTCTTTCTTTCTTTTCTTTCTTTCTTTCTTTCTTTCTGTCTCACTCTCTCTGTAAACGCAACATAATTCTACACTACAAAGCATTTTTTTTTTTATCCAATTTAAGTCAAAAATGTTCCACCAGACCGGGGGCTTTATCGATGTCCTTTGATAGAAACTGTATTGATTGTTATGTTCTCTCTCTCTCTCTGCCAGGTAAAGTTGGCCCTGGGTAAGGAGCGGGTCCAGCCTCTGACGGCCCAGATCCTACCGGCTCACCTGGCGGCGGTGGCAGCGGCCGCGGCGGCCATGAGCAACGCTTTCCCCCTGCGCACCACCCACGCCACCACCCACGCCCCGACCCCCGCCCTCTTCCAGACTCAGGCGCTCCCCGCCGCACTGCTGCGCCCGGCCCCCGGCCCCGTCAGGACCTCCCACCCACAAGTCCTATTTGCCCCCTATTGACCCGTCTGATCCGGGGCAGTGTGGGCCTCCCCGTCGAGGACCGAACCCCGTGCGTACTTCGATCCGGACCAGACCAAGGAGTCCCGTCAGAGTCTGTACTCCTTCTATGCACCCGGGATACAGAACAAGCAAACCGCTACCAATCCTCACCTCTCCTCATGTGGATTACCCTGGTGTTGGACCGCCGTTTTCAAGCTAAACCGGGAGCGCAGTCCAGCGTTCGGCGCACTCTCACGATGGATTTATTTCTCTGACGTTTATCCCACTGAAAATCTGGGCTATGCATTTATAGCCGACTCGCTTTCTGTGCCATTCCCTAGCCCGCGGCTCGCACCCGGACCCCGGACCTGGACCTATATTGTACCGCAATAATGTATAAGACTAACCCGTGAACTATGCAGTGTCATTAATATGTGATGCAAGGCACAGTTTGAGCTATAAATATGGTAGGGATATGCTATTTGTAAAGATACAGTGTGGCACTAAGATCATTGCTTTAGTGGAGGTTACCATCACTCATAGTTTAAAAGGCTGTTACTGATTAAAAAAGAGTGAGAAAGGCCCTCCTCCTTTCCTGTATGCACTTTAAGCCCCTCCTCAGTTGATGTCTACATTAGATGGCTAGACTGTGTTAGATGGTTAGAGTACGTGTCGTATTATCTCTTGCATAATGGGTGTTTGTGTGTTTGTATTCGTCCTTGCATAACTGTATGCGTGTGCGAGCGTGTGTGTGTCCATTGTGTGTGCCCTTCTGCATGTGTGTGTGTGTGTGTTTGTCCACGTGTGTGTGTGTGCGTGTGTGTGTGAGTGAGTGTGAGCTTGCCATCCACCATAAGCCATCCTAGTTGATATCCAGCACACATTTTCACTGACCATGTCTTGGGCCAGAGGGACCACAAAGGCTTGTGTATATTACCTGTCAGTGTGTAAAAGGTGAACAATTTCAAATAAAAAGAGTCCTACTTTGTTAATATGGGTGGTTCTGTATAGCTCACTGGGTCCTAACACTGCCGAGGTTAGGGGTTTGATTCCCACCCACGCTAAAAACACATGTGCACTCCTGGTACTGAAGGATGCTTTGGATAATAGCGTCCACTAAATGGCATATGTTATGTTACATTAATAAAGGGACATACACATGGCAGCCAAATGCCAGCCTATACATTAACTTTTTGGACAACAGACACACCGATGCACACACACACACACACACCATAAATACATCCATGTCTGACATCTTAAAGCGCAGATGGCTTTCTTCCATTCAGGAAATAACATCACTGACAGGAGCAGGTCTCAGCGCCTTAACTTTGACATTTTGGAGAAACCCCAATTCACCACAACACCATAACTCATGAGGTATATATTAAACTCAGTTGTTCAGTCTGTGAACTTTTCCATGAACCCATAAGCCTACTCATCTGTCCATAGGTTTGTAGCATATCTACTGCCCCCCCTCCCCAAAAAAAAAAAAGTCCCTGACGCATGAAAGTTGGCTGTCCAGCCGGAGGAGGGAGCTTATTTCCAGCGAAGCGCCTGCTCCCCGCTCCAAAACCAATACAGCAGGCAGGCTGAAGAGCAGGATCTCTGGCCACCATCTCGCCTCCATTTACTCTCCCTGGAACGCTGATCACAAACATCTGTAAGTGGGATGCGGAGCCTCCCTATCTGCCGTTCAGCAGGGCTATCAGCAGAAAAACACCGCCTGACTCCATTCCCGTCAGCGGGGAAAACACTCTGAACAGCTGGATGTCCAACCAAGCGAGCGCTGGAATCTAGATTGTGCTTGGAGCATCAGGGCTGGTTAAGGGGAGGTAAAGGCGGGGGGAGGGGTCCCAGCTATTGGCCAGTTGATGACTAGCATTGACCAAAGAGCTGAAATCAAGCGAACCTTAGCTGGAATGATAATAGCTGTGATGCAGGTATAGACCATTTTCACAAACATGGCTGTCGTATTCCGCAGGGTATTGATCGGTTCTCTTTGCCATGTGCAATGTTAAGAAGCCAGCTTTCTGTCTCCTCCGACTCGGTCTGTGATCACTTACTTTGTGTTTCAGCAGAAACAGAAAGATATGTCAACGGCAACACCTGTATTGTGTTATAAGCTATACTGAAACACAAAATAAGTGAAAATGGTCTCTTAAAGTCTAACGGTACCCCCAGTTTTAGTCCTTCTCCGCCTACTGCCTCTAGTTTGAAAATAAATCTGATTACGCAGAGTCGAACTAATGTAAGACACTACGAAACGGCCCGTGATGTGACATATCTACTTTTCATTTTTAACCCAGAAAAAGAGAATTGTCGATTTAGTGTCTAAAACATCTGCAGTTCAGCATACTGTATGCACTTGTATGTGGAGGTAATGCCGGGTATTATTGTCTTCTATCTCAAACAACACGATTTTACATTTTATTCTTCAGAGCCACTTACAGAGTGCAACAGAAGAATATGTTTGAATTCATACGTCACCAACATTACAAGCAGCCAGTTCTAAGGAGGTCAAGGATCAGAGCCAACAGTGTCCAGAGAACAGAAGTAACAAAATATTCCCGTGACCCTCGAATTATTATGATCAAATTTGTTAATTCCCATAAGTTCTGTAATGAAATAAGGAGCAGAAATGGTACAAATCGCCAGCGATTCTCCACTATTGGCTCGGTGACGACTAGCATTGACTTTTGAGATTTCCACTTCTTGAAAAAAAATGTAACTCCCACTCTGACAAAGTTATTTATGAGCTAAAAGTAAAACTCCTGACTATTACTTAAGTTATAAGCCCTTTACTTTCAAACAGTGACATTTTAGAGGATGTAGACATCTGTTTTTTAAATACTGGGCAACAGGTAACAATTTTTTTATTCTCTATGGGATACACAACTTTTCCAAATTAAACCCTTCAGTACAAACTGACTGACCCGTAGCTGAATTACTGTTGTACCTGTCAGTTAATAGCAGTGCCCTAAAAAAAACATAATCTATTAAATGTTAGAAGATGTGATGTTATTCAAATCAACTAATGAAACATTTCAGCTGCACTTGCTTCATATTCATGATAGGAAGAAAGCTTTGTTAAGGTGTTTCACCTCCATGTGGCATTTACGTCTGCATCCCTCCTTTCATTTTAATATAAACACAGTGATAAAAAAAAAAAGAAAGATTCATGTGCAGGTCAGCAGAGGGACCACATTCCTCTGTCAGGTTCATTTTGTTTAAACAACGGCTGCTTTTCCGTCATTGTAACTGGAGCGAAGTTCATTGCTTTTCATTAGTTATATTGAGTTGTTTTTCCCCTCTCTGTCTTACAGCCGATAGAAGAAGAAAATGCCTAAAGGCGACTGCACACAGGCAGGATGTTGTAACAGATACTGAACATGAACTGCACCGAGAAAAACCCTTGGGACCGTGGGCAGGGAAGGGCAGATCCAGGCAGCTCGGTCCATGTAAGAGCTTTGATTCTACATTATGATAAACGCCTCAATTAACATTCCAGTCCATTAAGGCTCTGACAGTTTTACCTCATCCGGACGTCCACAGTTTACAATAAGCCTCCCTCCCGGGCGCTGGTCTGTCTGAAGCATGGTCCCGCCTGTGGGTTTGACAGCACACCTGCATTTAATGCACCCCGGGTTTAGTGTCCTGTATGTTTTAGCAGAGTGCTTTTAGGCTTTTAGTTAGGAAAGATAAGATTTGACTGGAGAGCAGTTTTGTGCTGAGAGGTTTTGCTCAGCAGTCGTTCTCAAAACAACTTTGCAATTTGTTCAAGTGACTTACTGAACCAGCCAGAGGCCCAAAATAGGTTTAGAGCACTTAAGTTGAGGATTGATTTCAAAGTCACTCAAATGTGCACGTGCTCACACACTCACCAATCCACCCAACCACACACACATACATACACACACACACACTTGAATCATTTATTAATGGATACATCAGTGTAAGAACAAAAACAAGAAGTACAAGTTCTGTGCAATCCCATGGCAGATTTGTGGTGAAGACTTAATTAAAGCCATCATACTGTACACAGGTTTTATTAGTTGACATTTTGTCTGAATTCAGCAAAAGTAATCCTCATGTTAGGTGAATATAAATAAGTAAGATAATGTCATAAGCGTGGGCATAAGTGCATTGCTCTGTGACTCGCTTTCAATGTAAATTTTGAGGTTCGGGCATCTTGAGACAAACTCTGGAGCAGCAGGGCTGGTTGATAGAGATGATGTTATCTTTTTTTTTTTTTTTTTTGTTATTTTCATTTTTCAATAATGAAAAAAGTAGTAATAAAACATTTTCCCTCCAGAATGAAGGGTACTTTCCTGTTAATTCTGACATAAATAATCAATTTTCCTGGAAGGGAGGACGCTCAGTTCATGATTCATCATGAGAGCCAAATTTCGCAAACTTGACATGAGTGCAGAACTTTCCTCCATGTTTGTTTGAGTTCAGTGATTTCTGTCAGAGCGAGTGCGCTGGTATTTTGCTCTGGAGATTGTGTTGAGGATGACACTATGCTAAAACAATGGAGCAAGATGAGTCAGGCTGCTAGTTAGTTTTAGCAAATGAAGCATTAGCAAACACAGCTTGTAGCATATTAACACTGCAACAACAATGTGATTTGTTATAAACTGCCAGTGTATACAATATGTTGTCTTGTTAAAGAAATTATATATATATATATATATATATATCACCATGCATCATTGTATTGGACACGATGGCTGTCAGTTGGGTTTGGCAAGGTTCATTCAACACATCTTAGCCTGAGTCCAAATCTGATCTTGTAGTTTTTATCATTAGAATGAAGAGTAAAGATCAAGCAAAAATCACCAGAAATGTATTTGAAAGTCGTTCACACCAGCACACCAGTTCAGGGATTTGTTGACCTACATCTAATAATCTATCATGTTAACCAAATAATACTAAATTGTCAGTCATCAACAGTGTTGGGCAAGTTACTTGGAAAATGTAATCAATTACTCTTTACTTTATTGCTCCTTTACAGGAGCAGTTATTAGTTACATTACTCATTACATTACTTTCCTTTACAGAATTATATAAGAATGTCTTCCTGTTATGTGAAGTTATCTAAATCGATTTACATATGATAACGAAAAGAGGATTATGGAATTATGGTTGTGTGAAAAAATTCAGCTAAGATGTGAAGATTTGTTGTTAAATTTTCACAATAACACAACTTTAACCTCCTTTTACTAAACTAGACACTCAATAAAGAACAGACATGATTTGCAGAAAATGAATTTTACCACACCGTGATGAAGTTTGATGGCGCCCAGGTAGTGAAGTGTCTCACTGTCAGCTTCAGGCTTGAGTTTGGCTCTTGAAAACCGCGGCGTTGTGGTAAAAACAGGGGTACATGAACAGTAAGGCTGCAATTTGAAAGATTTCAAGGACTTGCCTGACAGCTACGTTATCACATCGCTCATGAATATAGACAGCATTGCCTTCTCCAGTCACTGTGGCTCACAATAACAGCTGACAAAATCTAGCTATTTACAACTCTTCATCTCTCTTTGATCGTCATGTTGTTTAAAGCCCCCTAACTATAAGCCTGTGAACATGGCCAAGACTGCAAAATATGAGCATGAACAAGCCAACACCTACACTGAAAAAATGTCTTAACAAGTCAGTTAGTCTCATATTCAGTCTTCAAATCGTATTTTTTGTAATACAAGAGAAAAATAATGCGAACAGGGTGAGATAACTCCACTTGTTTCCAATGCAGTTTCACTTGTTTCAGGAATTTTCTAGAAACGAGTGTCAGTATCTTGAAACAATTCAGAATAAGTCAGATCACTACTATCAAGAAAATGACACTTGACTCTTCAAGTTGGATTTGCATTAGAAACAAGTGAAATTATCTAACCCCACTGGCAGATTTCTTCACTTGTTTCAAGAAAATTACGATTTTAGGACTCAATAATAGACTAAATGACTTGTTAAGATGGAGATTTTTTGCAGTGTACAGCCAAGGTGCGTTATTTTTTTTTTCAATGAGAAACTGGTATCTTTACAGCATTGTTGGAAATGCTTCCCCTGGGTTGGAATCAAACGCACACCAAACTAGAAGGGTAGACTAGAAGGTCAAGGTTCGTGCTATTATTGCTTGTTTGTGAGTCGGATCCGGATCCGCTCCAAAATTTAAAGGAATAGTCCACCCAAAAATGAAAATTCTGTCATCATCTCCTCCCCCTCATGCCAGTTGAAACACAGGTGAAGTTTGTCCATATAACACACAGGGAGGCTGCCAGCACAACTCCATAGCGGCCTTCTCCAAAACAACTGAAGTCAGTGGGGACCAGTTCTTCAGAGTTCCAAAAAGACCTACAGTATATTTACACCATCATTTAGTGCAAATCTTAACTACAGCTGATTGATTTGCGACAAATAATGGTGTATAGGTCTTTCTATTCACAGTGTGATTGTTTGGCTGTTTTTGTTTTGGAGCTCTAAAGAACAGGTCCCCATTGACTTCAGTTGTTTTGGAGAAGGCTGCTACCAAGTTGTGCTGGCAACCTCCCTGTGTGTTATATGGACTAAAAAATTTCACCTGTGTTTCATTTGGCATGAGGGTGAGTAGATGATGACAGAATTTTCATTTTTGGGTGAACTATTCCTTTAATGGGTTCTTCCTTGGCCCATGCTACACCCTTCCACGAAGTTTCATGAAAATCGGGCCAGTAGTTTTTCCGTAATCCTGCTAACAGACAAACAAACAGACAAACAAAAAAACGGCACTGAAAACATTACCTCCTTGGCGGAGGTAATTACAATTAAATTATAATACAGACCGTCCTGAGCTCTTCTTGAGTGCGTGCAAACACACACACACAAAAAAAAAACATACTGGGCCAATGAGACACTGTCCTTATGGTCATCAGTGCCTTGATCCCCCCAAGTTGAAATGGTTTAACTTTGATGTCTCCCTTTATGACGGGATGAAACAAAGAGAAGTGAGAGCCGGCGAGCTTTGAAGTGTCTCTGTGCAGCTGAGGCGGACAGAAAACACCGAGCGCTGTAAACCTCTTTTCCAAAACAACACCTGCGAGCAGAGCGTCGTCGTCTCTGAACCACGGACCAGCTGGGAAAATCTGCTGGCCGCTCTGGGGAAGTGAATGAGAAACGTCCTCTCAGCAACTACTGTTACTGTTATAATGCCCTTGAGCAAGGCACTTAACACCCGGCCGCTCCAGTGGAAGCGCTTACTGGCTCAGCAGTCGTAGTCTGTGTGGTTTTGCGAGGGTGAAGGAGGGATGAACTGCAGGAATGAGAAGCAGGGCGGTGCTGACAAACAGACTGCATGCTCTGTCAGCTCTAATGACTAATGCTACATCAGAGCCGAGTGTTGGAAATCCCCAGCTGGAAGGTCGTAATTATTACAACCTCTGTACAGTCCAGTGGTCCAGCTGGGAAAGTCAAGGGAGAAAATACTGTTCCCATGGCAACAGCTAATGCCATGTCAGTGATATTTGAAAAGTTTAGTTAGCTGGTTAGCAGAGAATGTTTGCAAGTCTATGTGAAACTCAAATTTATGTGTTTAGTGGTGATAAGATGTCCAACTCAAGTAGAAGTGTTGTCACTTTGATGGTATTTTATTCAAGTAGAAGTAGAAGTAGCGGTGTAAAAATCTACTTAAGTAAAATTAAAATGTAGCTAATTTAAAATGTCCTCAGATTAAAAGTTACTGAGTTACTTTTAGAGAAAAGAGAACGTTGTTAGCTGCTACTTTTCCATGTGATTCTAAAAGGACGAGAGGACAGAGTTCAAACTAGATTCTTTTAATTGGAAAAATTAGAAACTACAAAATAAAGTGCACAAACAAACTAAAGCCAGGTTTCTCTTCTCTTCTCTGCTGACTTCTTTGTTCACTGCAAGAGTCTACAGAATCTGTTTCTGTAATGGATGTGATTTAAAATGTAATGAAGTACAACACTGAAGTAAAAATGTACTTATAAGTAAAAGTAAAATGACTGACTTTAAAAATACTCAAGTACAAGTACACAAAACAGCTACTCCATTACAGTAACATGAGTAAATGTAGTTATTTCCAACCTTGTGTTTAACTATTTACCACACGTTATGATAGATTTAAGGTCATGCAATGCTGAAAATCTATAAAACAATAGAAAACTCTGGGTTGAGAAAGTTTCTTAGTTGGAATCCGGACTCGTTTCACTGCATTTTTCCTCGTGGAAAGTCAGAATATCTGACTTTCCAACATCTCTGAACTGCAGCGTGAAAGAAAGTTAAAAATTTGAATATAATAATATAATAACAAATTCAGCTGCTTTTATCACCTGAGCGCTTAACAAGTCCAACTACTAGGTGGGTGGCATAAACCGCAGCACTTTGAAGAGTACAATGTATTTGGCAGCCGATATCAAAGTGATGCCATTCAGCGCGGAGTCACTAAGCCGTTCTGTCCAGCAGGCACCTTTTTGTCACTCAGCAGAGGTAAACAGATGCCTGTGGGGCTGAAACGCCGGTCGTGACTGCTGCTGTTGCTATGTGAATACTTAAAAACGGAAGTTGAAGTGCTGCATATTTTTTTTTTTTTTTTGCTGAAAAAACTGCTCCTGAAAAAACTGCTCCTAGTGCTGCTGGGAAAACACAGCAGCTGAAGAGTGTGATTCACATTAGACACAAGACCTAATACTTTACCAGTGGTGGAAGAAGTACTGAGATCTTTTACTTAAGTAAAAGTAGCAATACAGCAATGTAAAGATACTCCATTACAAGTAAAAGTCCTGCATTCAAAATCTTACTTAAGTAAAAGTACATAAGTATTGGCAGCAAAATGTACTTAGAGTATCAAAGTAAACGTACTCATTATGCAAACTGTCCCCATTTAGAGAGTTATATTTTTCATAAATGATTGGAATATTAATACTGATTTATTGACATACATGTACATGTAAGCAGCATTTTAAAGTTGTCAACGTGAAGCTAATCTTAACAATTTAGCTATTGGGTAGTCTAATCTATAACAATGCTATTTTATAGTTATTTTATAAAGATGATCAAATGTTTTAAATATAAAATATTGATCTGAAAAGTAACTAGTAACTATAGCTGTGAAATAAATGTAATGGAGTAAAAAGTACAATATTGTATAAGTACAAAGTAGCATAAAATGGAAATACTCAAGTAAAGTACAAGTACCTCAAAATTGTACTTAAGTACAGTACTTGAGTAAATGTACTTAGTTACTTTCCACCACTGTACTTTACTCAGACTTGACTTTTATTCTGCTGTTTGACCATCAGTTTCACAAGCTCTCCATCCAAATTATATTATTTGCACTTGTAATGACATTTTTAAATTGTTGTTTACATTCCATAGAAAGATTTGTGTCATGCTTTGTTGTCATTCAACTTTTATTCATTACATATCGTCCCATCCCTAAGTTAGACTATGTTAAAAGTAACATATAAACCACTGCATTAATGATTAACAGTGAAATATTATCACTTCTCTCCACATACTGTACAGCTGCAGAGGTTGTTGGGTGACCCCTCATTAGCATGCATTGCCGACCGACCTAACCTCAACGTAATCTCCTTCGCCCGTATGACGGCCGCATCAATTATTGAGCCATTAATTATTGGCTCAAACAGATGTCACTCAAGTGAGACGGACACTTTGACCCTGATGAATAACCCAGAGCTATAAACACACGGAGAGAGCGTGTGTGTGTGACCGTCCGTCCGTCCGTCCGGCCCTGAGCACTCGTGTGTGAACACATCTGAATGGAGCTATAAATTACAAGGACAGGGAACCAGTAAAAAGAAATGGTTCCATGCCAGCGCTCGGCCCATATATCAGCCTGTGTGACGGTGTAAATGCTTACCCTGCTCCATTTCACCTCAAGGAACCAAATAAGCGTTCCAGTAGAACACATTAATGCATTTAATTTAGGCCATATGGGGGGAAGTATCTGGGAGGCAGCTGGATGTGCTGGAGGAGGAAAAGATCCACTGGTGCTATGCAAGGTGGCGGAGGCTGGGAGATCACAATCTGTTAATATAACCTTCCCCGAGCCCCGCGCTGGGGAAAAATGACCAGCTTAGCAGGTGATTTTATCTCGTGCTCAGGCTTATTGAGCTTATTTCAAGAGTCCACTAGTTCAGTTGGTGGAGCATGGCACTGAAGCTCTCAGGGTGAGGGGTTTGACTCCCTCCAGGGCCACCGACTCTAAAAATATATCAAAGTGCTTTGGATGAAGGTGTCTGTTAAATGTGTTATGTGCCATGTGTTATGCAGTGTTATTTTGAGTGAAGTGGTAGATAATTGTGATGATTTCAGGAAATTTCTCCTAATGTAGCTTGCTTCAAGGATCATTTACTAATTTCATGATTGTTTCTTGAAACAAGTGATATTGTTGTGGAACAAGTGGAATTCCTGAAGAGCAGCAAGTAATCATTTCACTTAAAATAAGATAGATAAGTCTGTAAACAATACACAGGATTCAGCTGATAAGGATTTTTGAAGGCTGATACCGACAGTTCAGTATCAGTTTTGGACAGAAACTGCTAATAGCTGATATTTTGAGTGATGTGCAATATCTTTAACCATTTTCATTCCAGAGGGAAAAGCCTCTACCAATACCAATGCCAATACTGCGCCTATTATGTGGAATCAATAAATGTTACATTAGAATTAATTCAAGTTAGATCATTCAAATTTCCCATAGCCAACCAGTGCAGTATTGGCAAATACTGTATATCCATAAATATTCATATCCATCATATCAGAGATGGATGACACTGATTGGTCGATATCTGATTAAGCCAATATCGGCCCGATACATCAGCAAACCATTATCTTGGTCTAACCCTAATCTATACAGCACATACATAGGCTAGATCCACTTCCATCCAATTACACAGTGATGAACCACAGCAGCTTGTGTGCGAAGACGTTTGGGTTCGTCACTCTGGAAACCGTTTAGTCTTCCTCTCATTAAGCCTGCAGGCGGTACGTGGACGAAATCCCACACAGCCCGTAGCTCAGGAGTTAAAGTTTGCAGAGCCCCCCCGGTCATCACCGGAACGCCGCACCACCCATAACACCACGAGGAACATAACAGTAATATATTCAGGCGCCAGAGTTATCATCGTAATGAGACTGTCACCGTGGCGACGTCCCAGGGTTACGGATGACAGCCAGGACAGGTGACGCACGCCGCCGGGTATGGAGATCACAGCGGGCAACAGCCGTGACTTTCAGGAGGTCTAACCTTGTGTTTCGCTCTGACATATCAAAAGCACACAGGCAAACGGAGGCAAGCGGCACTTTGATGTCACCTGTCTGATGATATCGCTGTTAATTGTCAGGAAAAGGTGCCATTCCTCTGTTGTCTACCTTAAAGAAATAATCTGCAACCGAAGTGTCTGTTGTGCTGCTCTCTATCAGTGATTGATATAACACAATAGTGATTCAACCTATATCCAGTTCATGAAAGCTTTTACTTTTGCTGCTCTCCGGTGTCTGCTAGGTACAGAAAATCCAAGCTCCGCCCACACTGTTTGATTGACAGGTGATCTCTGGGAAGTGCAGTGCAGAAACACCACAGCAAGGAGCGCTTAGCAACAAAGATGTCGCCATGATAAAAAACAAACAAACAATAAAAAAAAACAAAGGAACGCATGGATTACCACTTTAAATTACCAGCCATGTAAAGATGGCAGCCTGCTGGTTTGATGTTATTTCTACTGTTCCAAGAGATGAGTGAAAAAAAAATCATTGACATTAATGGAGAAAGATGATACACACTCAAAAAAACATTGTTCAGACTTTCTTATTTCCAGATCTTTCTAGTTCTATTTTATTAACGCATTCCTGATGTCTCTTTTATCAGAGCAGACACAGACACTTTGGCACTCTGTGCGGGCTGAGGTTCAAAGCATCCCAATGTCAAAATGCTCTTCTCAGTTTGAAAAGTTTGATATTGGGGGTATTAGTAAATTCAGTCTGTGAAAATTGTAAGCAAGAATATTACAAGGGGTGTATTGAAGTGAAAAATGTATAATTCACCTGTAGATAATTAATAGCTATTGTTTTTTGGGGCCATTTTTCCCAAATAGACCTTTTTTTTCAGAGATGAGTTTCAGAGTGAAGATGTTTTGGGCTTCTGACGTGACTGTTTCCTGAAAGCTGCTACAGTGTGCTGCTGCCCCCTGGTGGCGAACAGAGTGATATGCGGTTAAAACTACTGAAGCCAAGGAATCCCTATAAAGATTTTCAAAAACCCCAGTGACAAACTGTGAAACATGTTGAGTGTTACTGCAACTGTGCAACTGAAATGACTGACTGAATAAGTTATTTTGAGATATAAAACATCTGCTCCGTCAAATTTGAAAAATGTAAGGCCTAAATGGGGAAGACCACTGAATTTATTAATCTATATCACTATATTATATATATATAATCCATTGTTTCAACTGGAACATAAACATTCTTTTCTGCATTCCTGAAAATTCCTGTTTTTGCAGACAGTTTTTATCTGACAACACGCTATTCCTCTAATATTCCTCTAATATTTGTGAACATGAACAACTGTGTCACACCCACTGAGCCAATACTAGAGTCTGTGATGTCAACAGGATGTGTAAACCGGAGCTTCTCCATTGACAATGAATAGGATACTAAGTGTGTGGACATCCAGAATGTTTATCCGAGCTTAATTTTAGCAGTGATAATCTTAATTGTGAACGTGTAAAAGTGACTAAACTGTAAAATATTGGTCTGTCTTCAGAAAATCCCTCTTGGTGCTCTATTCTGAATTTCCATATGAACGGTTAAATTCCAAAATGCTACATAACCACTTTAGAAAAAAATATTACCTGATGTTCAATGTTCGGCATCACATATTTCAAATAGCCTAGTTGAAATCTCATTTTAGAACGAATATTTTCTAACTCCTCTCAACTCATTTCTGGATATGTGGGGCAGTAGTGGATACTTACTAATACATACTGAACAGTTGCAGGGCAAAAAAAACTAATTAAACCCCTACTGAATGTCAGCGGCGTTCCCCTTTAACACGTCAAAACCTCACCTCAGTGCAGTTTTCACAGCTTATATATCGAAACTTTAATATGCCTTGTTCACAGGCTCATGTCCAAAATGTCAAAAATCTTATAAAACGTATTTTTCCCTTCACACTCCTTTTGGCGGGCAGACACAACCTGCAGACAACCTTTTACAGACACAAGCTGCACAGTTCAAAAAGTGATTTTGTTGCCAGGGAAACCGTGTTCCATGTTTCTATGGAAAGGTCAGTAAACAGTCTGAAGTACTTTGATAACTTCAGGCAGGCAGAAATGGACCCGTGCTACAATTATTTGCTTTATATCTACAATTATGGAGTGGTGCAGAGTCTGAGAAGAAAATAATCCATCCGCTACTCAGTTTGAGCGTTCAACTAGCGAAGAGGTTCTTACAAGATGTCATATTTGCGCTTGCTCTGTCATGTTATCTTCCAGTATTTCAAATCTCTATGGGCCTCCTGAGGTGAGCCTGTTATTCTCAACACTATACCCTTGATGAGAAGAACATCCTCGTCAACAGTTACTGCACAATCCCGGAGAGAGGTGAGAGGCGCTTCAACCTTGTCACATGGCAGAATACAACATCAGCACCTACAAGAGTAGAAACACGCTGATCCACGCTTTGGCAATTTGTGAACTGAAGAACTCCAAATGGAAAAAAGACATGGAGGATGTAACTGTCTTCATCGATGGGTATGGAGGCAAAGAGGGGGCGAGCTTCTTCGGGGTCTTCGACGGGTTCCACGGGCGAAGCTCGGCCTTGATAGCATCGAGGGAACTGCCAGTCTTGGTTCTTGAGCAGCTCTCCAAACAGGATCCTTCGTTCTCCTTGGAGAAAACCCAAGGAGACCTTCTGACCCGCTTTGAGGGACTCTTTCATAGGGAGAGCATGGACGCAAATACTAATACTTCAGAACTGCAACAGGATGATTCAGCCCAAGTGGGACAGGCCTTTAGCGCTGCCTTCCATAGGATGGACCGCATTCTCGCCCTGGGGAGGAATGAAACGTCAAGAGTCCGTTGGAGCGGCTGCACAGCGCTGCTCTGCCTGATTGACGATGGGGAGGATCAGGGAGTGGCATCTCCGAGTGGAGTGATTGTAATTGCTAACTGTGGTTGGTATTCATTTGTGTTTGATATTTAATCTCAGGGTCGTGAATCAGCTTTGTGGGCAAAGTAGACGGGTAACTCTTGCAGCAACATGCAACAAAGTGAGTCACAGGGTCCAAATATTTGAATGTTTTCTGGCAACATTATGCTCCAATGTGCCAAGGCAACATCCGATTCCACTTGCCCAAAAAAGTTGCTCTATGCATAGAGCCTTAGAACCACTGCCTTAATGCAGTGGTTCTCAACCTGGATCCTCCCCCAAGGGGCACAAGATGATTTATGTAACGTAAAAAAATATCTTTCATACACATTTATCTGTAATCTTTGTGATAGATGTCCTTTTTGTTATCTGCACTGAATATCTGCAACCTCTAGACTTCTTCCAATAGTATAATAGCCTGAAAAGTTAAAATAGAAGTCATCATTTGGTGTCAAAGTGCTTCTTCCTGCATGTTTACACTTGCAATAGGAGGTCTTAAAGGTCCCATATTGTCCAACACTGTTTTTTCCTCGCCCTTCCATATATAAGCATTTTGTTATTGTATCCAATATTAATCCAATAGTTTTGCCATAGTTTCCTTATTTAAAAATCGTGATTCTACAAACAGTTTTGATTTGGAGCCCTTAGTGACATGATCACTCAGGGCCAAAAATCTGTATTTGACCGCCCCAACCCTAACCCTAACTCTAACTGCTCCCACTCACCGAGGCCAAAAGCCGAACCCTCCGATGAGTCGGCCAATCAGAGCAGTGGTTCTTTAGCATAAAATCAACGGCCACAGAAAACAGCCGGTTCTTTACAAATGGAGACACTGAGAGGCTGGAGCACACAATAAAAGCTGCATAGAGGTGTTTGGGTTTTTTTGCAATACACTTCACAAACATGTGAACTGTGTTAAATTGCTGAAAAAAAACAGGTAAAATATGGGATCTTTAATTAGGCACCACTTCATTTTAGGAGGGCCACAACTCAAAAGGTTGAGAACCACTTAGTGTAGTGCTTGCCACTTGAAATCAGTTGTATGTTCTATAAAGCTTTTTCATAATGCAATGAGCTCTAATCAAACATCTAAACTTCACCTGACAGGTAACATACACGCTGTCCTCTGCACACAGGAGAGCGCCTCCCGCCTGACCAAAGACCACAGCACATCAAACTTTAAGGAACGTAAGCGCATTATCCAAAATGGAGGCTCCATCAGCCTGAACAGACGGCGCGGTCTGGTAGAGGGGATCACCGAGGCCACCAGAGGTCTGGGTCACTTTGGAGACCATAAACTTAAGCAGTCAGTGATCCCTGCTCCTTATACCCTTTCTCTGCCTTATGATCCCTCTTTCCAACTACTGGTTCTTGCCTCCAGTGGCGTCTGGGAAGTGCTGGATGAAAGAGAGGTTAAAGAGATTGCAAACACTGCCATAGACCGGACCAAGAGGTCATTTATGCTCGGAGATTTGAGACTCGGCCAAACCTGCGCTCAAGCTAGTCCAGAGTTCAGAGGGGACTCGTCTAATGTTGACTCTCAGGATGTGAGCGTGAAGGATCAGGGCGGTAAACAGCTGAGTGTCGAGACGCTAGGAGAGGAGGAAGAGTGTGGGAATATACGGGGAACACGGGAGCAGGAACTGACGACGGCGCTAAAGCAAGAAAGTGGAGTTAATGTGGAGGAAAATTTGGCTCCAACTCAAGGAAATCCCCCTTTGGACTATGAGCACCTTGCAGCTGAGATCTGCAGGGAGATTGTGGATGCAGCGGTCGCTTCAGAGTCAAAGGAAAACATCTCAGTCTTGGTCATTCTGCTCAAGGGTTTGGAGGACATCAGTGACGACGCTGTCCAGAAACCCCAACAAATTACATGTAATATAAACATGTAATTCAATTTAAACAAAAGTGGAAACCCATTTGTCATGTTATTTCAACATTCTGCCTCGCTTTATCGCTTTCACATGTGAGGCCAATGACATTCAGATCAAAAAGGCATACAAGAGACCTAATTTATTGGATTTATTAACTTGTATCCAGACACTCAAAACTGATCAGCCCATCACTAGTAATGCTGTTTTACATCATTAAAATTCATTGAGCTGTAAGAGAGACTGCCAGTTAGGTTAATTATGCTACCTGCTTATAGCTGTAGGTTAGCAAGTCCAATACAGTCCATCATAAAAAATTGAAGGGCAGTCATTAATTAAAACATGATCAACACTGTGCAATGCAATAAAAGTTCCTTTCAAACATGAATGGACCATCTTTGAGAAAAGTAACAAGACACCATGGAAGGATTTTGTTAATAACACTACATTTACCTAAAAAGACCACCACTGATTAACATTTGACCAGTTTGTGACAAGGTCTAGAATGAAAATAAAAAATAAAAAATAAAAGCAGACCTATATTGAACTGTACAATTGTTCGGAATCTCTAGATAATTTCCTGGTGAGCTTATGCTCTGCAAGCTGTACTAGAAGAGGAAGAAGACAACATTGCAACATTGCACCCTATAACAACATTAGAGTATATTTTCCACAGACTTGTGACAATGGGTAATAGTCAAATTTTCTGTTGGTGTGCCGTCTGAACTCTACTCTAAAACAAATCCCCTTCGATTCAGACCACCGAATTTGATGCAGGTTGACTGCTGACCTGGACAGTAACAGAGTGGATTAACAAAGACAAGGGATATAACATAGGACTATTCATATGCTCAAGTCTCTGCAAGACAATTCACAAAGCAGGATGTTGTATGTTCAACAGTGTCCAAGTTTCCTGTCGTTTTTTTTTTTCTTTTGAAGCCACATCATTAATCAATTCATCATCCGGTTTAACAGCGTTGCAATTTACCACGGGACGTCTGCGAGGCACAAGCCGCTGACAGCCTTGATTATGCAGTCAGGAAAACAGTCGAAAATGTTAAAATCCTGCCGAACCGGCCTCTTGCTGGCCCGAGGGGATAATGGCGCTTGATGTTCCTGCCAAACTGCTCTGCGGATGAACAGGCTTCCCGCACATTTTCCGTTTCAAAACTCCATGTTTTCCAGACCTTGATTTCTTCACTGAAATTTGAAGATTTTGACTGTTGTTCAATATGATGTATGCCAATAGTGGCTGGGCAGCGTGACGAGGCCGTATCACTCTATAGCTTAATATTCTTTTTTTCACAACATTTTTTAAAATCTTTTTTTAAATGACAGTGGCTGCCCATGGGTAATCAGGCGTGTATTGAGACTGAGCAGGTTTTTTTCCATACTTTGACAGACTTTTTGTGTATTTTCCAAACTTTTCACGAACTGGAAAGTACCAAATTCATTTTCCATACTTTTCCAGACCCGAGTAGGAACCTTGGATGAAGATGTCCTCTTGTGTAACAGATGAAACGAGGGAGGAATTCTTGGTTTGCACGGCAGTCCTTGCCTGGCACTGTGTCAATACTTCAACGCCTTAACAACAAACAGTCAGAGCCGCCAGGCAAGTCATGATGGGAACAATTTGGTTTCTTTTGATTGTGAGCAAAACTCAACCGCACACAAAGCGTATTAGAGGCAACATCATTCACATCCAGTCAACCCTGTGAACTGACAAGTGAGGCTAGACCTTCTCATCAGCAAATCGCTCTTGGAATTCACACACACACAACAAACTCAATCACACATTCACCGGCTTCTTGCTCGCTCATCTCTCTCAGGGGTTAGTCTTCCAACTGAATAAAAGATAAAAATGTGTGTTTTTAGGCCTTGTAGTGATACATGCATCCATTATACTGATATACACTTTTTTTTTTAAAAACAAAAGTAAAAAAAAAAAAAGAAAAAAAAAAGAACATCAACGAAAAAGTATTAGAAATGCAGCTATACAGAGTCTTTAGCTATTCCAGGGGAGTGAGGTTGAAGGGCAGGTCTGACGTCGGGAAGCCGAGGAGCCCCGTGTCCAGATGTTATTCAGCTGGCAGGGGGGAGGGGGGAGAGGGGAGGGTGTGTGTGTGTGTGTGGGGGGGGTCAGAGCAGGAAGAGCCGGGTTAGTTACTGCAGCAGGGGCGGCTGGTGGGCTGGGCCGTCTCCGTCAGGTCCACTCCCCTGTTTCGACCGCTGCTGGCTCCGGCAGCTTGAGGCTCGTTCTTGGGTAGCTTCTTTGCTGCAAGGCAACGGTGACAAAAATCAGTGACAACATCGGCAAGAATTATCAGATACATCGAATCACAAGACTCTACCTGTGACATGTTAAGATGCCACCCGACTGATTTTAAAAGTGCTGTGTGTAGCATTTGTTGGGCTTTTTGCCTTTACTGTAGATTGATAGATAGACAAAAGATTGAGAGAGAGAGAGAGAGGGATGACATGCGACAAAGGTCATAGGTCGGATTCAAACCCAGGACGTCGCGTTTACATGGTATGTCCCTTAAGTGCATTTTGTAGTCAAACGTAACATAAACATAATGTTAAGAACACTGCAGTGATTACATTTAAGCTTTTGTGGTGGCAGTGTTTTAAAAAAAAATTGTATTGCACCAAAACAAAAACATAGAAGAAGAGAGGAACGGGAAGCAGATGTGAGGACGATCACCGGTAAAAACAAACATGGGATGTGTTGGAGCAGTTGAAGCTTGAAGAGTTGGATGCCGTCACGATCGCCCCTATGATCAACCAATCAGAGGGCGCGACTTCGAATACACAACATCTACACAGAGACACTTTTCAACCCCAAATATGCGTCAAAAAGCGTCAGTTTACATGCAGAGACACTATTTTCATTCATTTCATTTTAACATTAAAAAAAACATTTTGAGACATCAGTATAATTACCGTAAACAAATGCTAAGAAATTGCTAAGAAGACTGGCAGCCTCTACAGGCCCCTGCACTGCATTTTACATTGTGTGCCAACAGGCCGGATTTGGAGGGAAATCTGCTGGATTGCTTTATGGCACAAACCATGAAGAAGGCGCCGTTCTTCCAGCACAAACAGATCTAAAGTTTTCTCACAATCGCAGATGGTGCAAGGAGTGGAAAGCAGATGGAAAAAATTAATTCCAACATGTTTATCCTCTTCATCCAAGCGTGCAGGGAGCGATGCCAGTGAGGGGGAGAGAGGAAGAGTAGCAACATCCTCTCTGTGTGACTGGAAGTTTATGGGTAATGTGCCCTAAATTTGGAGAAACACTAGCACTAACAATACCACTGATGAGACAGAGAGGCTACCGCTCGTCTCCACCATGGGATCAATAGTTTACGGCACTTACATCAAGGTATCACAGTTAATTTGACTGTGATATATTGATATTTAAAAATGAGAGGCAGGGACTCGAGTCACATGAATTGGACTCAAGTCACAATTTTAATTGCTTGAGACTTGACTTGATGCATGAAGAGAATACTTCAGGCTTGACTTGGGTTCTGGTGACTTGGGACTTGACTTTGACTTGTACTTTGATGACTTGAAAAGGTTTCTAAAGTCTTGACAGAAGATCTTGTGTTTGTGTAAATTAAGTGTTATGTGTTAATTATGTGTAAAGACGCTCCTACCAAGTTTTTATTCTATTAAAATTATATTGCATTGAAAATTGAAAAAGCCAATATATTTAGTTTTCTTTAAGATATTAAATTGACACTGGACTCTTGATTTGTTCTGATGTGACTTGGTGTTCTAAATTTAGACTTGAGTCTTGACATTAAGGACATGGACTTGACTTGAGACTTGTGCCTCAAGACTTGAAACTGACGTGGGACTCGAGCAAAGTTGACGTTGTCACAACTCAAAGACTCTCTAAAAATACTACACGCAGCACCTTTATCTTGTATTTATCCAGGTTAAGTTTTGCTGAGCAAGCAGACTCTTTTCCAGCACCGCCCTGCTTCACACTCAAACAGTTGCACATATTGACACCTGAAAGCTGCGCAGCACAACCAGTCTTTTACTGTTGCTCAGGGGCAATTCCAACACTCGCTGTTGTAGAGTGGAGAGCATAACTCATTTGCTTTTCTACCCAGATTTTCCTCAGCCGGTCTAGAGATTAGAACCAGGAATCTTCTAGTCAAAAGGCTGCATCACCAACATTGTCAGGATCATACGTTTCATAACGTTTCACAACGTTACACATTTCAAACATCTATCTCAATGCAGCAGAGACACTTACCGATAGCCATGAAAATCTCATTCACGTTCAAAGATGTCTTTGCTGATGTTTCCATGAAAAGCAAGCTGTTATCATCTGCGTATGATTGTGCATCCTATGAAAGTGAAACAAACATCATGAAATCAATCATTGAAATGAACTAAAAGTACCTGACATTTGGCACTGAGGAAGAAGAGGTGTGGAGGAAGAGAAGCATTTGTCACATAGGTTTCATTATGTTTGTACTAACAATTTTTAATTTCAGATATCCAGATGCAAACATAAGTTATATTTAATAAGCACAGTTCAGCATTTACATTTTAGGCTTTATTTCAATGTCTGTGATCCATTTCCCAGATGTCCAGAAAAATGTAAAGTGAAGTCAACATATTGAATAAGTAATAATCAGGGATGTGAATTTTTAGTTTGATTTTTCAAACTCTAATTCATTTCTAATGAGAGATGAAGGCTTTCTTGCTTTTTGCCGTTGTGATCACATCCTCCAAATCATTAGTAAGCATTAAAAGGACACAAACCTGAAAATCCAATGCTCTCTTGTTTGCCAGATCGGCCTTGTTCCCAGCCAGCGCTATTACAATATTTGGACTGGCTTGTCTCTGAAGCTCCTTAACCCAGTTCTTCGCTCGTACAAATGACTCCTGGCAAACAGAAAAGGGAGGGGGAAGAAGTGACTCAGTTGGTCAAATAACAATAAGACCCATGCGGTGGAACGATGAGGACAACGGGACCATCCCATAATGTCTGGATAGATTTTGACTAGGATATAGTCTCATCAAAAGATGACTTTGATGTAATATGACAATCAAATGCAATTTTCCTGAGATAAAAGCCACATTAGTTAAGGGAAGCGAGCGTATGTTATATCGCCATGCAATAGTTATGCAGTTCATCAAAGATAAAACGTAAAAAAAACAAAACAATGTGGGCTACATCTTCTTTGTACTCTGAGGAATCAGGGTTCCCTTTTTTCTTCATGACTTTGTCTTAAATTAATAAGACACACCCATTACATGATTTTACAATGATTTTCTTAGAAGCAGCTAGTTGAGTAGAAGAAGCAGAATCCACTTTGCACTGTTCTGTGCTTTGCTCTAGTTAGAAAAGAGCTGAGAGTTAGCTCGCCTGAAGCATATTCATGAGCCAATATATCCCCCTGCTAATAATCCTAAAAACTAGGCCTCCATCCATCAAGGAGTTATGTAAAACATAGTATACAGGAAATTGCAGGAAATTAAGAAATTCTACATGGATATGCTAAAGAGTCACCAGGAATTGTCTAAATATGGTCAAACTACTTGCTGCATGTATATTTTCTCGTTTTGAGGAAACCAAAGTTTTACGATGTTATCTAGTTCAGGTGGAGTAACAGCACTGTGAACAAATTTGTTTTATAGCTAATGTTGGAATATGTACAATTTGCTTTCAGATTATACTATTCACACGTCTGGTATATATGCCTTCTGTGACTGGAGAGAGAGACTGGAGTGCTTATTTTTAAGACTATTAGCTGGGGAAGATGTTCACTTCACTTCAGCTGTGTTCACACAGCTGCTGTTGGGTTTCTGTTAGCTATATGGTAAACACAGCAAAGCAGAGGAACGGTTGAAGGTGGATCCTGCCACTTCTGTTGATCTAACCATTTTGGAAAAAAAGGCATGTAGGTTTAAAGTTTTAGCATGTAATTTCTAAAAAATTCCAACATTCTGAGAGAAAGAAAAAAGGACAGATGCAATATATATCGAGTATATCTCCATACTGGATTCAAGTGCCTGATACCTAATGAAAGCAACAAATTTGACCAACAAAAAGTCTATTGCCAGTTGGAGTGTAAATATAGCTGGGGATATATTTTCCAGCTGTTCTAAAAGTATACTTTTATCCAGCACCTGGCCTGAAACAGGTTGGACATGCACACTTCTAGTCTTCAACAAAGAAAAAGGGGGCATTTTTTTTCCTTTAACACCCAAGAAGTGCACCAAAACACAATTTGAACTGGCACAATCAATGCCAGTTTGTTTGATTGAGACAAAGCTCGGGTCTACAAACTCAATTTCTGATGGCTTTGTGACTGAGGAGTGTTCATAGCTGATAGTGATGTTGACACATTGCATTTTGTCCATCTGCTCATCCTTGACAAGAACATTGTTCCAGCAAAAGCACCACTGGTAAGCGTGGACAGACAAGACAAAAACTGGCTCCTGACTCACCTCGTTTGTGATATCGTAGACCACAATGGCCGCCTGGGCGCCTCTGTAGTACATGGGTGCCAGACTGTGGTAGCGCTCCTGACCAGCTGTGTCCCAGATCTCAAACTTGACTGTCGTGTCATCCAAACATACTGTCTGAGTCAGGAAGGCAGCTGCAGGGGGACAAAGTGGCGAAACAAATGACAAATGAGCCTTGAAAACTTCTGTGGCACACCAAATGTGTGGCTGTAAATGTAATCATTTGAGACTAAGGCTGGAGGCACACTAGAGGATTATCGGACCGATTCGTTCCAAAGTTTCACATCCCGACCATGGGGCCTCGATCATATCAAACATGTTTGATATTTAAGACCTGACTTCTAGGCCGGTCCTGAAGTGTGTGGGGATCATAGATTCATTCTAAGAGTGGAGACTGCCAATAGCCAATGAGAGCCCAGAACATTTTTTCTGATAAAGCCAGCTCTCAAAAAAGTGACCAGACCACATTGGCATTGGTATCAGGAGTCAGCAGGATAATCTCAGATAGATCTTTAAGTGTATCACCGCATTTACACCTGGCATTAAAATGCGTCTTGAGTGATCAGATAGCAATCACACTGTACTTATCCACATAAAAATCCAGGTGTAAATACACCCAAGATGCATTGGGGGGTGGGTTAAAATCCGATTCCTTAACCAACCTCGAGAGGTGGTTTGAGACGCATTGTGGCTGCAAGTTGGCCAAGTGTAAATGGAAATGTTACTCCAAGCCACATGCATAATTGCTATACTCCTCCCAAAATGTAATGTCACTAACCAGAAAGAGAAATAGCACACAGTTTTGTTTTACTGAGGAAGCAAACACCGTCAGGCTACAGGCGAAAACCTGCACCATTTGTTTGATATGGATGAGACTCACAGCTGGAGTACAAATGAAATCAAATGTTTACCGTCATCGTGGATGGAATTTGCATATTGTGGGGGAAAGCGCAATCGGATTTCTATGTGGCTGCCAAAGACGCATTTTGATAACAAATGTAAATGTAATGTGGATAAATCACATCTGGATAAAATCTGGATGGAAGTCACATGAAATGCCAGGTGTAAATGGGGTATATGATACCTCGAGCTTGCTTAATGATCTAATGTGAGCATCTATACATGACTGAGAGACAAAAAATCTGTGAGATCCGTATTGTGTGTGATGCAATACGTTTCCAAAGTTGGTTAGGATTTTCAAAGTCTTCTAGTGTGTCCCTGGCTTAAGGCGACTTTGGAAAGAGCAGTCTAATGATAGGACATGAAGCAAATGAGGAAAATTTAATTTAATACTGGGAGTTCCAGTGTGCATTTATAGAAACAATAAGTGATGGGTTTAACATTATGTAAGCTGCCGGGCATTCCAGGAACTAGGAGGAAGATGCCAGAGAATTCACCCCATTAGTCCTGCAGTTCTGTTCCTGTCATACAACTTCACACTGACAACTCTCTATCTTCAGTTGTAAGCTGAAAACTTATCTCTTCAAAAAAATACTTCATTTCCCCCTCTACCCCTTGAATTACATCCCCCTCTACTATATCTTCCACCTCCACACATGCTTTCTACCCAATTCCTCAGCTCTTGGTAACATTTATAGCACTTCTACACCACACATGATCATTGTAGGGTCACAGGAACATTTTATTATATCTACTGTCTGGGAACTATGGCTCTGACCATTCCACTTGTTACTATTGTTTGCTTGCAGCCTAATAATGATGATCTCTGAATTTAACGCTTATTCCATTGTTACAATAATTGCAAGTCTCTCTGGATAAGATCATCAATCCTTATATACAATTTCACAGGCTTTTTCACAGAAGAGAAACCACAAATTGTGCTTTTGAAGCTCCATACCTCCGATTGTGCTCTCTTGGAATTCGTGAAACTGTCCCTTGACGAAGCGAAGTACAAGACTCGACTTCCCCACGGCCGACTCCCCTAAGAGCACTAGTTTGAACTGGCAGATCTTGTTGCCTGCGTTCGGCCCATTGGGTCGTGTTGCTCCACCTCTACTTGCCATGTCACACTGTCCGGTCTCTTCCTCTGGAAGCTGGCGTACCGTGCGAAGTTGTGCTTAATATCTGAACAGAAGAGATAAAGGGAAGCACAGTGTCACTACCAGATCAAAAAAATGTAAATGAGTCAGTGATGAAAGAGGATTCAAAAATAGGGGGAAAAATAAATTCAGTAAAAAATGCAATTTACAGGTCTGTCTACAGTTATGTGCATATTTTGACATTTTATTATCTACAAATGCCATTAATTTTAGTAAATAATGATTTCACCTATCAAAATGTCATTTAAGGATAAGGATAGATGAGGAATTATTTATATCATCTTATTAGTTACTTTCGTCAGCATACAATAGTTTGTACATTCTTAGCTAATGAATTAATGTAAGATAAACTTTATTGTCCCTGCAGGGAAATTAGTCTTGGAAATCATGGCAGTAGCACAGAAGACATAAAAACAGTACAAGAAAAAAAATGATTTCAACAACTATATACTGATGTGAATAAATATGCACAGGGCTCTGACAGAAGACAGGTGAAAAAGGAGGTGCATGACAGACAACTTCTGCTAACTGACTTGTTAAAGCCATTACAAACTGAAAGGTTGGTTCCAGGTTTGCAGCTCATTTATGGCACACAGTGCCAGGTATGTAAACCCCCAGGCGAAGGCTATATAGAAATTTTCCAGGAGTATCCTTCAACAAGATTCAAATCAACACATAAAAGTTTTCAATGTAGCAAAGCTGGAGAATCATGTGGTTATTATAACCTGTAACTAAAATGTGTGTACTTGTTACTCAGGACTGTTTCTAGTCTAATCTAGTCAAGAATAAATCATATGCTCTTCTTTATACCGTTTTCTGCCAAACACGGGACCTGTGCTCATTAAAACCTATTACTTCTCTTGTCATGTAGGGACCCAGGAAGACTGCATACTTTCAAAAACCATGGTCTAAAATGTTCAGTCGTGTGTGAGAGACAAAGAATATGTGCTGAGATTTCAGCATTTTAATGTTAATTGGGAGAATTGTTCAGGAATCAAAATGAACAGCATTTCCATAGTTTCTGTAACATTTATTTTAAACCATGAATTTATATAGCCTACATGTTGAAGTGAAAGGACAGTTAAGCAGCCCAAACATGGAGGCCAAAATGTCACAGATGATACAGTAGCCAGGATGGGAAATTAACTTCAGCCCGCTAAGTACGAGTTAACCAGCCACTTTCACTACATTACCAGCCAGATTGTTTTTTTATACAAACAAATCTCCAAACAATGGTTGGTCATTTGCCATAGTGGCTGACTGAGTAGACAAGCTTAACAGGTACAGCCAAAACATACCAGCGTTTGGCAGGTGGCTAAAGTCAATTTTCCACCAGTAACAGTAACCAAACATTTTGGCAACCACTGGCATACAGTGTTTGTAAAACTGCTGCCAAAGACTGCCTATGTTTGTCACCAGTACCAATTTAACTGCAAGTTCTAGAAATAAAAAGAATGGAAGCAGGACGTCTATTTTCAGTTCATACTACAGTGCTGTTGGGATCGATGCAAAGTTATTTTGTACCATAAACTGAACAGACAGTGTGTTAAAGCATTAGCAGGTAGAAATAAGAAAGTTGACCAGTGGTTTGTCACCACCTATGTTCATGTGAAAACTTGTTACAACAAACCTGTGGCAACTTTGCCAGCGGCTAAAACTTATACGAGGCAGACTGTTACAAAGGGGATTAGTGTGACACGGATCTAGGCATATTTGAGAATAATGTGTCAAGGTGACGTTACAGATTGCTTTCTGTTCAACGCGGGTCTGTAGACTAATCACAAAGTAACAACCATTAACCAGATAACGACAGATTAACTCCCTCTAGTTATTTCTCAATCGCACCAACTAGGTAAACAGAGTAGCAGTCCAAATATAATTACTGTCAACTTGGTCGAAATCGTGTTACGACATAGTTAACCACAAATAACCTGTTATGTTGTTGTTGACTGCTCATATTAGCAAGCTAACGATAGCTAACATTAGTAAGGTGACTAGCTAGCCAACAAGTAGGAAACGACTAACCTAAACCAGTCTCTGCCTGTCATCAAGCATAAGTTAACCTATCGAGTCTTAGTCGAAGTGTCTGAAACATTTTACAAACCCAGCTTATATACTTCAGAGCTGCGATTTAGCTATCGTTTGAGTAAACCAGAGATGATGCAGGTTTGGGTGTGTACAGCTAATGTCAGCTAGCTAACGTTAGCTGCATAATTTAGTGAGCTGTCTTAAAAAAGCTAGGTATGGGCCATATGGGGTCCGAAATGTTTACTACATTATAACTAACTTGTTAACCATCTAAACAAAACGACTGCTCCGGATTCACCAGGCGTATAACGTTGCAATGCTAGCTAGCTTGGCCCTACCAGTGTTGGCTAACTAACGTTAGCTAGCCAGCTCATAGTGGGGTTGACAAAAACGAGATTCGGCCTGGCTAACACTAAGCTAACGTTATTTAGCTGCCCGCATCGGGAGGAGCCCTCCGGATAGCCATTTGCTAGCTAGCTAATACGAGCTACTCACCTATCCAAAAGAGGAAGCGAGTAAACGTGAACGATGTCCCAGTAAAATGTTTGTGGCACTTCACTGTCTGTTCACAGTGTGACGAGTATCTAGCTAGCCGAGCTTAGTTTTCATCAAGCTTTGCGATGTCCCTCTCCCACTTCTTTCAACTTCCCTTTTTGCATTGTACGGAGGATGATGACAGATCGTATGACTGGAATTGACAAGTTCGTACGTATTGGTGCGAATGGACCAATCACATGTTGGGATTTATCCCCAATTAATGTGCCTCTCATAAACTTTCAAGGTCTACACTCATAATAATAGACAAGTGTATTATTTCGAAAGAACTATAAAACAGAAAATAAACCCTATCGTACATTTTAGAATGATAATAGCCAGAAACTACAATAGGTAAGAATATACCACAGAAAATCCTCCTATAATACCACAGGAGATACAAAATGATAATAAGATAAGATCACTATTTCGACACATACTCACACACACCATAAATCCCTCTAGGAATATTATATGAATATTATAGTGATACCATAGGAGATAAAAAAAAAATATATATATACCAGAAAATACAATATAATTACCATAATCTAACTTCACTATTATTCCACAGACACTGTAAATCCGTCTAGGAATATTATAATGTTAGTGATACCATTAGGAGTTAAAAACAACAACAACAACAACAACAACAACAACAAACAAACAAAACCTGTAATCATATTGAGTTTACAGTTAACACACCCACCATAAATCCCTATAGGAATGTTATAGGATTAGGAATATTATAAAGTTACCGTAGGAGGTTAAAAAACAAGTACTATACTATAAAGTACAATATAAGGTCACTATAAACTCACGATTGAAATAAGGAATATGCTGGACTATGAGGAATATGCCTACTAACAATACAAATGTTACAGTCATTGTTATTATTATAATTACATGAAAGGTAAGGAAATTACTTTAGACCAATATTTTAATACCTTAAAAAAGAAGAAGAAAAGAAATAAAAACTGACAAGTGAGAAGTCAGGAACTTCTGTTGCTAGGCAACTAGACATAAACATGTAACGTTACAGCTCAACGTTAGACTTTCCAGCGTCTAACTAACCAAAGAAACTTTGTAGTCAGTTACCAAATGCAGGTAAAGAAGACTAAAGCCAATGAAAAGTTAGCTTGTTTGACTCTGTTATTATCAGATGTTCGTTCAAGATGACTTTGACATACGGAAATACAACATACACTTGGAAATACACGGATAGATTTCCGAACATACCAAGGGTAAGAATAACACTAACGTTAGCAGCTAGCTTACACCTGCTATTAACGCTAACGTAAGTTAGTCTTTCATCCAAACGCTTAAATAAGTTTTAAAATTATTTAATTATTTATTTAAACTTTTACATGTAAATACACTTTCTTGTTGGTGAAAATTTATTTGTGTTACATGTATTCTCATTCCACCAGGCCGGGAAACTGATACCTGTAGGAGACAGAGCTAAGACCTGCTTACAAGAGATCCCCAGGGCAAGTGCATCTTGTGTGTGTGTGTGTGTGTGTGTGTGTGTTGGATCTTCATCTGTGGGGAGTGCAACTGAAAGTGTGTTTCAATGAACAACATTGCAGGTGCATAATTCCCTGTCTCTGATATATTCAAATTTTCACCTTCCAGCCCCCCACCCCACTGGTGGTTAGGAAGTTTCTGAACGACACTCGGCCAGAGCCAGGAGCCATTAGAGTGCTACGAGGGAAGGCAAATGATCCGGATATTGCCAGTACCTTAGTTCATGGCATCAGCACCAAATCTTCCCTCTCTGTGAGTATGAAACTACACTTCTTCTGGGTTAAATGGACATTATGATGTCTTGCTGAGATTTCCTGCTTTCAAAACTCACTTTTTGGGCCTATTATGTTTTGGAATGAAAACTCCCTTTTCATTTGCATTTTAAGACACTCCCAATTTCCTTCCCCACCTACAGTACTTCCATTTTCAGCTGCTCTAATTAGCTAGTTTACTGATCTATTGTGAAAATGTGACTTTATTGTTTGTGTCAATTACAGGTCATTGTAACTCAAGGGGGGACGGGGGTTGGGTGGGGTGTGTGTGTGTGTGTGTGTGTGTGTGTGTGTGTGTGTGTGGGGGGGGTTACCACAGTACCTGCTAATACCTTAACACACTGTCTGTTTAGTTTATGGTACAAGCTAACTTTGCATCAATCTCCACAGCACAAACTGCCTCCAATCTTTTTGTCCCACAATTTTTCACCAAAAAGTCAGTGTATTCCTTTAAGTTTACGCATACACCACTCGGATGCCGCTTCACCCAGAATGTAGATGTAATTTCTGTATTTGTTACGTGACTCCATTAGGGCGGCAGCTTGATAAATCCTCTACGAAAGACCTCGTACCAGCAGAAGGTGCATCAGCTCAGCGAGGCAGTGTACGCCTCCAGTCAAAAAGCCCCGCTGGGCCGGTCACATGATCAGAGTGTTGGACTCCCCACCTGGTACAATGACAAAACCACATTTGGTGTGAAATCAGTTAGAAGTAAGTATGGCACGAAAGAAAGTCACGCTAGCAATGAACATGGCCTGATAGGACTTGGAAATACATGAGAGAAAAACTTGCTATTGAGTTCTGAAACCCAAAGTCTGTAAAGTGAATATGTGAAGAGTTCATTTTACAAACCCCACTGCATGTCCACTCCTATCCAAAAAATGTTCACTAAGCACTTATGTTACCTACAATCCCTCAAAAAGGGCCATATTTTTTAATTGTTATCAATTATGTAGTAGGAGTAGGTACGGAAGAGAATTAGGGCCACACGTGAAAAATGTATTTGAGTTCTGAGTTTAAAGTCAGAATTCTGAGAATAAAATCAGAATTCTGAGATTAATAAACTCAGCAGTTCTGAGTTTAATAAACTCAGAATTCTGACTTTATTCTCAGAATTCTGACTTAATCTCAGAATTCTGACTTTAATCTCAGAATTTGACTTTATTCTCAGAATTCTGACTTAATCTCAGAATTCTGACTTTATTCACAGAATTCTGACTGTATTCTCAGAATTCTGACTTAATCTCAGAATTCTGACTTTATTCACAGAATTCTGACTTTATTCTCAGAAAATTCTGACTTAATCTCAGAATTCTGACTTTATTCACAGAATTCTGACTGTATTCTCAGAATTCTGACTTAATCTCAGAATTCTGACTTTATTCACAGAATTCTGACTTTAATCTCAGAATTTGACTTTATTCTCAGAATTATGACTTTATTCTCAGAATTATGACTTTAATCTCAGAATTATGACTTTATTCTCAGAATTATGACTTTATTCTCAGAATTATGACTTTAAACTCAGAACTCAAATAAATTTTTCACATTTGGCCCTAATCCTCTTCCATAAATATGAGCCACTTCAGTTCAAATGATCTTATTTTCATCTTATTTTTGAACTGAACTCCTCATGTGTTCCTTGTATCCAGGCTCAGATGTACGTGGGATTATCAGGCCTCCTAAAACAGCAGAGGAGGTGGAGAGGGAGGCTCAGGAAGGACACCAGGCTTATATTCTCAGCCACAATTCATATTTTGTTGGTAAGAGGGGTGAACATTTATTCTGTCCTGCACTGGGATCATCTGAGGTTAGGTTTATTTGTGTGTGTACGGATGGAAATATACACTTCTAAGAAAGGCTAGGGAAAAACCCCACCAAGATCACTGAGGTGCCCCTGACCACATGTAGTAAAAATGACTCAAAAAGAAAGTACAGCCACACACTCATGTTCCAGACACCGTATAGCTTCACAGTATCATTTCAACTTTTCAAAACCACAGTGATAATCACTCTTACTCTGTACTGGATTTGTGAGTGTGTGGCTGTACAAATCATTTATACTGAACGCCTACTGTATGCTAGAAGTACTCACAGCTGATGTGCATAATTTTACATTTTATGTCTTTTTTGAACATTTATTTGAGTTGATTTACGTATTTATCTATTTGATTAACTTTGTTGAATATTTTTAAATGTCACCTGTTCCCTTCTCCACAATCACATCGCTCTGCTGTACTCCAGGCGAGCGAATTGATAGGAAGTACAACTGGAGTCACTGTGGTAAAGACAGCAGGTTTGGGATCTCCACTCCTCATTTAAACGATGGCAGCAATGTTGCCAGATCTCTCCGGTGGCTGGGCGACACGCAGACGTAAGTGGAAAAACACTTTGGTCACTTAAATTTAAATAAAGTGGGGTCAAACTTAAGTATTTGAAGAGTTAATTTCCAAAATATTATGTATCCATTTTCTTAAACAAATAAATAAATGAATAATAATAATAATTACCTAAAGTTCATTATCCAATATCTTTAAAATAAAGAGGTTCTAGTGTCATTTTGTCAACCAAGGATGTCGGTTACCAACTATCCTTTAAGAAATACAATTTGTTCATTTGTCATTTTTTTTCAAATAGGGGATATCTCATTTTAGAATTAAATTCCTCACTTGTATTAATATTATTTCACCGTAGGGGTTACAATGCAAAGATTGTTCGTAAGAGATGTAATAACTTCAGGGAAAAGACACAGATACAAGTTGGCGAAGTGAACAACCCGTAAGTTGGCTCAAACAATGTCAGACTTTTCTATGTACTTTGACTACTCTTACATATATTTTACTAACTCACACTTTATTTAATATTCTCATTAAACTCTCATCTTTTCAGGATAGCAAACACCTTGAATGTTCCCCTGGATCACAGCTTTGGACTTGTCTTGCCACCAGATGAATTTGGTATAGCTACATAAAACAGACTCTCTTTCCTAGGCTACATATTTGAAGGGATAGTTCTGTATTTTGAACCCTGGGCCCAAATAAAATGTTTTCCGTCATGATCCCTATTAGTAGAAACCATAACTTCGCTAGGTTTCTATTGCAGTAGAGTGGGAGGCTGCAGGACACCGGATGGGCGGAGCAGGCGGCTAGCTAAGTTATGGCTTCTACTAATAGGGATCATGACAGAAAACATGTTATTTGGGCCCAGGGTTCAAAATACTGAACTGTCCCTTTAAGTAGGTGTCAGTACATATGGTGTGGACTGAAAAAATACACTCACTATGGAGCTTTATTGTTCAAGCCAGCAAACAACGTGTTGCCTTCTTCCTCCACAGGCGCTGGAGACTTGATCCACTCGGCTGAGCCGGGGCAGTACCAGAGAGGCCGGGACCGACAGCGCAGCCTGGTCAGCGCAGTGCGACATCACCTCAAGAAGGTCAACTTTCACAACTTCCCCTCCCTGCTGCAGGCGTTCAGGCATTACGACAAGGTACGGCAGGGCGTCATTTTAACACCTCGGTGCTGACCTTTACCTTTAACTTTTACATTTCAAGTAACCGTGGTAAGATACCAGACCAGACCAGACCAGCACAGTCCAGTGTAGCTTGGTTCAGCGATTTGGAAAGTGTAATTCTTATCAAATTCAGTGTAACATGATTACACACATATACACAAACAAACACTGAATGACGTAATTCGTTTTTTTTATATTGCCTAATAAAAGTAGTTAGGGTACTGCACTAGGATGCTGATAAGTGAGTTAATGATATCAGGTTTATAGGGTTTGAGATAATGCTAGTGATGTGGCCCTGCTGTTGAATTTAAACTTAGGTGAGTCATAAAGTAATTACAGTACTACAACTCTACTATCCCAGTATCACACTTGTAAAAAAGTAATTATAGAGATCTTTAATGAACAGAAGGTGCTACCACTAACAGATTGTGCCAGAATTCATGGTTGGAGGAGAGAGCATGCATGACTGTGTGTGTGTGTGTCTGTATATGTCATTCAATAGAAAGGCAAGGGTGTGATTGACAGAGAGGACCTGCTGGAGGTGTGCCAGCAGTTTGATCTGGACCTGAGCGGGCCGGTCCTCGACGACCTGATGGACTACTGTGACACGGACAAGGACGGCCTCATCAACTTCCTGGAGTTTGCGAACTTCCTCAACTGGAAGGACAAGATGCCCATCAACACCGTGGAGCAACGCATCATAACGAATGGTCAGTTTGAGTAGATTCTTTATTTATTTTATTTACAGCACCTCACTTAACTGATCAAAGGTTTTGGTGAGCAGGCATGCTCTTTTTCAAGACCGCTCTGCATCACATTCACATGGTTCTACATTACTTATTGATTTCCCCTGTTCAGATTTTCACAGTTGATTGGGGGATTCGAACTGCCAACATACAGGTCACAAGCCCAGTTATCTAACCATCCCCACTGTACAAGTAATCACTGCTAAATCTGACATGCCTTTTTTAGGGAATAATTGTTATTGTTTAAATGAAGGAACCTTTTCTAAGCTTCATTAGTTATTCTATTGGTTTCTACAAAATCTTAGCAGACCATTTTCTGAATGACTTTAGTTAGAAAAAACCTGAAAAGATCAATCTCATTTAGAAGGCACCATTACATTGAACACTTGTATGACATGACAGTTAAAGCTCCTCAGTTACAGGATGAGATTCTCTCAGCTTGTTGCCATCAACATTTTCCATTCCCATTGTCTGCTGCAGAGCGCAGGACGAGCACAGCCCCGGCCGAGATGCAGAGGAAGCCCTCGTCAGGTTCAGTCGAGCCTCCGGACTCGGAGGCCCTGGTTAAGCCTGAGGACCTGGAGCCTGTAGAGGCAGGCAGCTCGCTGAAGACCCTCAGGACCCTGAGGCGACCCAGGACCGTTCCAGACCACTTCACCACCTCCTCCTCTCTCATCCGGGCCATCGTTGGTGGTCCATCTACAACAAGTAAGCCGGAGAGAGAGCTTTGTATAGCCGCTTTGTCATCGCATGGTACCGGCTCAACTCAACTCGACTCTACTCGCCTTTTTTGGTTTTCCATTGGGCAAGTACCAGGTACCAGGTACCATATTACCTGGTACCTGGTACTTTTTTTGGTAGCACCTCCGTCCAGGCGAGCTGAGGCGACACCAAAAGGTGACGTGAAAACACTGCAGACTACTGATTGGTCAGAGAGAATCATCATGAGCCAGTACCATGCGGTGGAAAAACAGCTTATGTGTGTGTGCACCATCGAAAAAATAATAGGCAAAGTGACTGTGGTGTCACCCGTTGACTTTCTACTGGCCTGTTTGAATTAGAGTAAAAGGCTGGAACAGTTGAAGACAGGGTGAAGCCACAAAGGACATGTATGGTAATAATTGTGAAGAACAGCAGTATGCAGACACGGACCGTTACATGCACTTTAATTCACACAAACATCTTTGATGACTTTATTTCTACATAGAAGATGCTCATTGGTCTCATTGTCTTATATTGAGGTGGGTGGAATTTTATGTTGCCAGTAGATGGCAATAGATGGACCAGCTCTCCCAGGAGTCCCACACACACACACACACACACACACACACACACACACTTCCACTACACTGTTGTTATGTTTTTGTCCCTGGGTGTTGCTGTCGCTGCCTGTTTTGTTTTGTTTTGTTCTGTTCTCTGTTCTATTTATGTGCTCTATCTATTATGTGCTATATTTATGAATATTACTACTTAAACCTCTTGGCTTGCTTTCTGCATTGATTTCAATGTCTGTGAAATGTTTTGTGACACTATTATGTAAAATGCAATTGAAATAAATTTTATTTGAATTGCATGAATGCCTATGGATGTGTGAAACTGTTGACAAACCTATAATTTTGGACAGGAAAATTCAGGTGTAGATTTAGAGAGCTAAGAGAGAACAAACTGATGATGCCGTAAACTGAAACACACTTAATTGTTGTAGCCTGTTGTACTAGCCTGTTGTGTAGCCTGTAACCTTAGCACTTCATGCATCAAATTTTTGCAAATGTTTTGCACCACAACCGTGTTTATGGACATCATCCTTGTTTATGACAGTGTGCAGTGTTCCTTTTCATCTTTTGATTTATAGATTTCATAAGCGTAGATCCCACTGAGACACATTTCACTTAATTTCCGACAACAAACCTTACTCAACATCTGATCTCTCTCTCCACAGACTGGCGGACCTATGGGATCCCCACAGTGCGCACCGACCTGCCGGCTCCACGGGTCAAGCGAATCAGTGACACTAATAACTACAGTGACACAGCCACGGCAGCAGGCCTGCTGTATCCCGCAGCTCACTCCCTCTGGGGCGCTCACGAGGAACACTTCTTCTGCCCCCGCACCAGGGACGAGGTACGCAATCAGGGGTATAGTGCACCCACATGTTATTGAGGTGGCACAGATTTACACAAACATGTCCATAATAACAGATCAGAAAGAAAACACTGATATTAACATAGTTACTACCAGCTTGTTTATACTTTCATTTTCAAACTTCTTGTTCTTCTATATAGACAGAACTAAAATCACGAGAGAGGGGAAATTGTGAACTATGATCTATTAACACAAAAATCATCATGACTAAATATTACCAATGAAAAGCAAAGAAAACAAACAGTTTATGGGGAAAAGAGATCTAAGACATTCCTAAATAGGTTAAACAGAGCTTATTTTATTTGGCTGCTCATTATGAAAAGTTAAAAACTGTGCCAAACATGATTTAATTTTTCATAATGAATACCTAAATAGAATAAAGGCTTTTTTATCTTGTTTTGGAGAGCCTTGGACCTTTTCTTCCTCATGACTAGAAAACACATTTTTCCACTGAGCATAAACCTACTATCTCTAACATCAGAAGGTAAGAAGCTTTCCGGCTGTTTTCAAAACCGCCTGTTTATATCTGAGAGATGCTAGATATCAAACAGCTGAGTGGGCACGCGCCCCCTCAGTGTGAATGGGCATGACGCTAGTGTATGCAATACATTCACAGCAGGATGCTTCAGAAAGAGCCTGATACAGTAGATAGTCTCTCCTCTGGTGCACTCCTGTTTTGCGCTGTATGACAAATTCAAAAGACTTGCTGAAATGCAAAAAATGCTTTAAACCTGAAGACTGCTCTGACAATTCAACATATACCATAGAACCTATTTTTAGAAATAATGTAGATTGCCTGTCACCACATACAGAGTCGTAGTTTGTTAAAATGGACTTGCTCTGCAGAATCGATGCTCCATTCTCTCCTGATCCTTCTCTGTCTGTTCTCTGTTTCTCTCTCTCTCTTTATGTTTTTTTATCTGATGTGTTGTTTACCTATATATCATTCGCCTCTGCAGGGTTTAATAATGAAGGTGAATTAAGTTCAGTTTTATTTTTGAGCCTTTATTTATCCAGGGAAAGGTGACTGAGCGCGCTTGCTCTTTTCCAGCACCGCTCTGCTTCACATTCATTGGGTTCCACACATTCACACTGGGAGCCGCCATTACAACCTGTCGGTCACTGAGCTGCTCCACTGGTGCAGTTTGGGGGTTCAGTGCCTTTTTAAAGGGCACGTCGACAGTAGCTATTGAAGGAGGGGCGAGTGTTACTCATTCACTTTTTCCCACCCTTACTTTACCAGCTGGTGCAGGGATTTGAACCAGCGACCTTCCAGTCACACTTCAGTTTTAATATAACATAACATGACCAGTTTTAGTCAGAGATTTTCACGCCTCTCGCTTCCTGCCGTTCCCTCCGCAGATTGCAGAGATCTTCAGCAACGTGGGTGTGAATATTTCCGAGGAGACGTTTGAGGCGGCGTGGAGGCTGGCGTCCCTGAGGCATCCCGCTGGGGAGGTGTGTGTGGAGGTTTTCCGTAACGTACTCAAGGAAATAAAAGCAATGTAATGCGCAAAGGTGTTTTTACCTACACAGTGTTTCTTCATCAAAAATCAACATTTCAAGCAAAACTAAACCTTGTGTCTCTGAAATGTCAACTTTTCAAGAACTAAGAAAAACAGCCTTGTTTTTAACTCAATGACAATGCATTTTTGACTTTATCCAGTGGGTTTCATAAGCCCAAGAGGCTGGAGAATTTTCTCAATCCGTAGAGGAGCATGTAATCCTTCAGTTGAGGTAAAAACATGAAAATCACTGAAATTGGAGTTGTGAGTTTTTCACACAGCGATATGCAAATTAGTGTTTAATATATGAAAACAACACTTTTTATAGGGACATAAAACATTGGAATCAACTACTATTCTCCATAACCACAGTGTTGAGGAAAGAGAGTTTTATAAAGCAACAAAAAAGGCATTTCCAATGCAAATCACAATAGAAGGTCAGTTTGCGGTACTCATCCTCTTATTTAGTTGTTTCCTCTTTTTGTTTGGTGTTGAGTTCATTTTTTTGCATTTTGGTTGTCTTTGTTAGGGGAATACCTGGCTTGACCTGGAGTAATGTAACACTTTCCATTTGTGATTGTACTGTTTTTTTATGTGAACATCAGGAATAATAGCTGTCAACTCGGTATCAGCTATTGGGGATCTGAATAAAGTTAAATTCAGTATTTATCATGACAACATTCAGCATTCAATTTGAGCTTTGTATTTTTGGAAGTGATGTATCTTCTTTTATGGATATATGAGAGCTGCCAAGCAACAGTCTGTTAATGTTAATTGATTTGTTTGGACTTAACAATAACAATAACAATAATTGCCAGGGGAGTGTGTTTTAGCTGGTAGGTGACAAAACTAAATATTGAGCGCTACGTCCTCATTTGTCATTTGTGCTTTCACAGTCTCTGATTAGTTTTCCATATTAACTTTAGAACTCTATTAATACTAAGCTAAATGGATCAGGTACCGGTTGATAACTATATGTGTATTACATACAAAATGAGAGTATAGAAGACACACTAAATATGCTATTGTTTTCTACATTTGAGTTTAACTTCTATTTTATATTGTTATTTTATATAAGCATATCATGACAATGTTGTATCTGTCCAGTACAAGTGATGGACAAGTCCAGTATAATGGAAAAACTGACAAGATTATGTGGATTTAACCGAATCCATGAACAGACATGTGAATGGCAACACTTCATAGAAACTCCACCGAAGTTATCTTCAATTCTAGCATTTTTGTTTAATGGCCAACATCAGGCTAACACGTTTGGGCATATAACCCCTCATCAGAACGTCGTCTTGTCCTATTTTTTGGATTAAGTTTTTTGGAGTGCCGCCATATGATTTTCATGGATCCGCTGGAAGCCAGTTTGCAGTTTTTTGGCAGAGCACCCAACCAGAAGAAGGTTATGCGAGGAGACACACCTGCTACACATTTTTCAATACATGGATTTATTTCTTGGTGATCATCAAGTTTCTGGCATGTGTTGACACACTGGAGAACAGATGAGCTGCTCCTTCAAGCCATATCTCCAACATTTGGAGCAACAAACAACCCTCAGCATCTTCTGGAAGAAACGCCTGATGGGCCCTTCTCGCCTTTAGCAACAACCTCTGAAACTGACAAAAATAAACCAACCAAACGTACTTCAGGTCAAAACCACCAAGAACCCTTTAGACATGTGACCAACCTGGCTGCACGTCTGTGGCTTTTTTTGTAGTCATTTTTTGTAGTCAAGCATTGGTCGTGGGTTGCGTGGGTTGCAGTTAGGGATGCAGCACAGAAAACTCTGACAGCATCAGTTAACAGAGGAGGAGGAAGCAACTAAAAGCTTGATCAGAGGTATTGTTACCACTTGACTCAAGCACTAGTACACCACTCTGATCACCATGCCAGTAGTCATGGAGGAAGATCCAGTCAGAATGAAGTGTCTTTGGTAATATCCAGCTCCAGGCTAATGTCTATGAACTCACCAAGGTTTGCGTCCGAGGAAGAAGAACTCACGTTGTTGTGCAAAGCAGCATCTATGTATATTCTACAGCCATAATTCAGCCTCTATGAACACTATGATGCATTTTGGGGCTGCAGTACATGAGTCCAGTCGCAGTCTCAGATCTTGACATTTTGGACTTGTCTTGGTCTGTCTGGTGTCTATTTTGAATCGGACTTGTCTTCGTCTTGACCATTGTTGAACGTTGACTTGAATTTACTGAGAAACAGAATATAAACAGATCAGACAGTATTTAAAGCTATTAAATACATATTTAAGTGATACCTGCACATACAGCATGTAGAGACAAACAGGTCAGCAGACTAAAAAGAAAAGTTGTTTTTACCTACATCGTGCTTGTTCATGACAATATTTCAATTAAAATGGAACAATTAGTGCCTCGTGTAGAAAAAGCTCTTTTATCATGTCAACATTCAGTATTATATTTGAGGTTTCTTTTCTTGGAAGTGACATATCTTTTATTGGTACGCCCAAGCTGCTGTGAAACAGTGTTAAATCTTCAACTGATTGCTTTGGACTTAACAATAACTGCTTGTGTGACTGTTTCTATGCTGGTGAGACATTTAACTAAATATCCAGCACGATGTTTTCTATACATTATCATTTGAAATCATTTGTTGTGTCATAGCATTTGATTTAATTTCCACACATATTTACTTTGTAATTCTATTACAGTTTTTCTCAGTCGCTTTGGTACATTTCTCGAATCATCCTTAACATTTGCAAAACAGTAAGTGCATTTCCTGAAACAATTCGTACAAACAGCACCACACAATGGATTACCTGCAAAAGCCCGTAACTTGCTCAAAATCCTTAGTTTATCTCTCAAAAGTAAATATTTATGTCAATGAACATGTCAGTGCCATCAGAATGACAAGTCCTTGTGTCATTGTTTACAAACAAGATAGTCAAAATGCTTAGCCATGTTGTCAATATAACAGTGTACTCTGTAAGTATTTTCTGATGTAAACTATGGGTAAGGTTTTGATGACAATGATTGAAAATGCACAAGGCTGCACTTTTTCTGTATGGCATATATCAATTTCAACAGTACAAAGTTACACATTACTGTATGTGGGAGATTGATTGCAAGAGATTGGACGGGATTCACATTTACGCTTGTACTGTTTGTACTGTAATTTGTTGACAGACCATGTCATTGCGATACAGAAAAGAAAAAGACAAGACTGTTTTACAGCACTACCTCTTCCTCTGTTTTGCCTCCCTACCCTTCCACCACGCAGCCTTACTCCTCTTCTTCTTCCCGGCTGTTGACCCTGTTCATTTCCTTGTTGTTCTTCCATTGTCAGACATTGTAACACTGTGTTGTGCTCTGTCTATATATGGTTGCCAGTTGAAGGTTCATGAGATGCACCTCTGAGCTATTTTAGAGAACTGGTTGATCATTGGTTGATCTAATGCTTCACACATTCCCCTTCATTAGTGAAAGTCAAGATTCACCTGAGAGCAATTCATCAATTCAGGACACATTTACAAAAAAAGTCTAATAGAAATGTATAGAACGACAGATTATGACAACTGGTTCAACCATTTTGCATGTAATGACTTATGCAATGAACTAATGTCTAGATGTTTTAGGGGGTAATACTATTCAACAGAGAACCAGTATAATACATTTTGATCAACATGACATAAGCAATTGATAATGTAGGAAACAGCAGACAATTCTACATAATCATTTGCATGAATGTGCCAAAGCATTTGCAATTTGTTCTAAAGAATGAGAAATTGCTTTTATGATGTGATGTGACTAGATGATGTGGAGGTTGAACAAGTAGTTTTGAGAATTTCAATTCTGATCTGAGAAATGTACCAAAGCGACTGAGAAAAACTGTAATGAACCTTAATATGCAAGTCTGACGGAGCTAGCACAATACATTTATGGCTTCTTGGAGCCCAGACACATGCAGAGATACATATACACAGGAAGGCATGCAGACACACACACACACACACACACACACACACACACACACGCAGAGTTAAGAGTAATTGTTTAAAATCTGTTTCGCTAACCAGATTAATGAAACAGGTTGGCACATAGCCTTTACTGATCCACATGTCAGAACATTACAAAACAGTAAAATAACTACTAATAAAACCATTAGCTTTTTGTACATTCACCACTTGTTTTGTTTGTTTTCTGTTAATTTCCATTAAACTGAATGACGCACAGGCGTGATAAATTGTTTAATGTGCTCTCACCATATCCATGAGCATATTGACATGTGCTAAGCTAACCGCACTCATATAATCTCATTATGACTCTCCGAGATGCTCCACTGGAACCAAAAACCCCCCACGCAAACTTCCACAGACCGCCTATTACTATGCAAGAAAATTAGAATAATCCCTTAGCATATTTCATTATGCATGAATTAGCGGTCGCTAATGACAGAATTCTCTCTTTTTGTCAGATATGTTGTCAACATTAATAATGTTGCAGCGAGCTTTAACAGAATGGGATGACACGCAGCATTCACTAGCCTGTCAGTCGTGATGTTTTTGACAAGTGACACGTTTCTGGCAATTACAGTGGGCTTGAACACGGGATGCGTTTGAGTTACTTGATCGGGTGGGGAATTTTCTGGTACAATTTGTCACTCTTGCTCGCAGCACTGCTACACAACTACTTTGATTTGGCTAAAGACTTGCACAAAGTACTTGCTCCGACAGTCAACTGCGTAGCCGACAACCATATAGAACATACGCCCCCTCCTGCTTGCTATGGAAAATGGATTATCTTATTGCGTGCTGCTTGATATCACAAGTACCAGAACACTGATATTTGGCCTACTAAGCACAAGTTGAGAAAATAACTGAAATATGAGGACTTCACCTTTAATGCTGATGTAGAGTCAGCCTGTTGTTGTTGAGGTCAGAAACTACTGGGTGAGATGTTGTGGACTAGGTGTAAATTTGCTATTGTGTGTCTTGTGCTTTGTTCTCCTTCCTTGTGTTTGTCTTACATCATTCTGTTCTATGAATTGATTGTTGATCAGTTAGATCTAGTTGGGCTCTTTCTCTGTAAAGTCCTATGAGACAGGCTTGTGATAAAGGGCTATAGAAATAAATGAACTTGAACTTGTGTAAAGGCCGAAGTGTAGGTGCCATGTAAGGATAGCATACTGTTTGGGTGGTATCAGTATTGAGAGTGGGTGTGAACGGGGATAAGGGGGGGATCATGTGTATTGGTAAATGAAAGGGACATGGGTACAGTTTGGTGTCACGATTGGGTAATTTATTCATACAAGATAATTCTTTGACAGACTCAGCAAGACATATAGGCACTACTTCACTCTAAGAAGATGCTTTAAAAGTCTTCCTCCACTGACCTCGTCGCCCTATTCATGTAGCTAAGCTAAAAGCAGTTAAAGTGGTGCATCTCCACCAATCACAGTCTCAGTCAAAATGGGGTTCTGGTGTTCAGCAGGTGAATCGGAGCAGGGAGGCACAGCTGTCTTTCTCAGCTGACAGGTAGCAGTTGTTTTTCGTGCGCTGCCTTGTAAACCAACGACTTGCCAGCGAGGCTTGCTTCCAATCTTTCCAAATTGTGAGTGAAGTCACTGGAGGGAGGGAGGGGGGGGCTTTAAAGGCATCTGAGAGTCTGGGGACCTGAGGTTGACTGTACAGCAGGAGTGTGGGTTCATTTATACAAACAAGGTTCTGAGGTGTTGAGGTGTCTGCACTGTTCAAGTGCTTTGGCTCCGGGTCGCATTTCATATCATCCAAATGGACACTTCCCGTCTGAGTTGAATGTTGTCTTTCACAGATAAATACACAGTTCAGTCTATGATTGGTCTGTCGCTGTATCCTGATGAGTGACGTCACGATTCACTCAGCCAGTTTCCAGTGCCAGTGCCAAACGTTGGTGACCGTCCAATCAGGCGGCGCGCCCCTCGTCAGCTCCCGGTGGAATCTGGGAAAAGGAGACAGAAAGAGCCCAACATATATAACAGGACCTAGGGTAGTTCATGCACTTTTATTAATATGAATGTCTCTCTCAGAGCTCGAAACAAGAGAGGCAACTAATCTAAATCATGCACACCCTGCCTCTCCTCTATTGGTAATACAGGGAAGACTTTGTTTTTGCATTCACACTGAGGCTACTGCTATTAGGTTTTAACCAGGAAATTTGGTTTTACTCTCATTTTTAAGTCTCATCCCCAGGAAATCATCCCTGGTTTTGTCACATTTGCTTTTATACATCTTTGCCAGTTGATTGTCTGAACTAACAGATTTCAAAGTCAGACAAACACTCCCATTTCTGCTTATAGGACACAGTAACAAAGCTGCACTAATACACACAATATTCTCAGGGAAAGGAATATCATGTGAATACTGCATTTTTGCAGCATTCACCTTTGATGAAAAAACATAACTGTTTTATGAAAATATTATTTGTCATGGCAGGTATTTCCCCATGCCATGTTTTTAAGCGTCACAGCTCTATGTTGAGAATCAAAAACAGAGTGAGAGTCTGAAGAAGCCTTGTGACTACTAAAGACATGCTTTTAGAGTAGCACCCTTTAATTCCTTTGCAAAGTAAAAGCGTTTACAAAAAACTGACATAAAAGGTGGATCAGCGAACCTAGACATTTCAGTCAAAGTTTTGCTTCTCTGCTCACCTTGAAAATAATGAGGTGAGGATTCTGAAAACGGCTTCCTTATCCTGCCAAACTGTGTGCTTGCTAGAGCAGGGATAACATTTGAAGTGTAATAGGCTTTCTGAGGGGGGAGTCTAAGACCTGAAACAATAGGAAAGAGAATCTGGCTAACTAGATAGGTGGGTATTAGGTAGAATAGCCACACCGTGTGGTCCAACTCCTAACCGGATTACTGATTGGAAACGGAAAGAGGCTTTTACTATTCCATGGATCGGAAGTGCAATTATTTCCTCTCTCTGTCTCGGTAGCAAAGCATGTCAGCGGCTCTGCCCGTGCCAAAAGTCAAAGAGGAGATTGTTTCTGTATGAAGAGCCAATCCAGAACCGCTGAAAGTCCAACAGCTGAAGTATTACAGTAACAGAAATCCACACGGTCAGAACTGGATTCTTTACTTTTTGACACACAGTCAAGTACTTGCTACTTCACAGCTTTTTTTTTTATAATGTTTGGAATTTGTGCCATTACGCCTCACTATTACCTTACAGAAATAATGATCAGTATGGTCATTCTCTCCTGCTCTTCTTTTTATTTTCTTCACTTTTATTTACTTTTATTACCATCAACACCTCTATTGATAATTCTCTTATTTTGAGGTGCATTAGTGGCAGTCCCCTAGTGGAATAAATATATCATCATTCAACATTTTCCCTAGCCAGGCATCAAATGTTACATGAACCCCCCCCATCCCACCCACACATGACACTCTGGTACATCTTGCCAAAATTATCCTTTTAAGTCATAAACAAGTTATATACCATAACTTCTGCACGGATTTGAAAATCATTAAACTTGCCACCATTAGTTTTTGCAGAGCTGTGGCTCTCACCCACCCTTCAAAAGAGATGCCATGTGTTGGAAGGCCTGCAGGTAATTTCGAGCCTTTGCTAACATATAATTAAATTTCTGACTAAATATTTGAATCTCTTAATTGCGATTCCACATAGTGTACATGGAGCAAATAAAATAAACAGATTTTGGCACATAGAACATCTTAGCAAATTAATGATCAACAATTAGCTTTCAGCTCAAAGAGAGCCGGCACGCGTTGCATGGAATTGATTGCATGGATCGTAATTAGGAGAGATTTGATGGTAATCCATACATGTGGATGAATGGCATGTTTGTGATGTAGATGGACGTCAAGCTGAGCGAGGTGCAGTTCTTACTCATAGACAGCAGTCACTATTTTCTTCTGTGGGCCGCCGTCTTCACTGGAGGCGACTTTGAAGATTTTTGTGCCCTCTGGGTCGTCGGGACCTTCCAGTGTTGACAGGAGCCAAAACCTCATGACGACGAAGCAGAACTTCCTGCCTGGAGGGAGCAGATGGCAGCCAGAGACCAGCAACAGCTCAGTTAGCAGTCAGTAACAGAGCTTTCTGACCGTTATTTATCCAGGGGAGGCTTGCAGGCACTTGTGCTGTTTTTCAGAAACATCCTTCTTAACATTAATACCGTTACACACACATTCAGATGTGGGAGCCGCCCATTACACCTACAGTCTCCTACTGCTGGACACTGGAGCAGCTCCACTGGAGCAGCTGGGGTTTAAGTGCCTTGCACCTTGGCAGTAGATACTGAAGAAATGCAGAGTGTTTCTAAGCCTGTGATCAGATAGGAGGCTTTTTTCTCCTGCTCAGTTGCAAAACGCAGCTGTGCGTGTCACTAGTAACAGCGAGCAAGAGGCCAAAGGGAGCAAGGAGCGTTACATCACTCTTGTTGCTGTGCAACACAAAGTTTGCTTGCAAACGATAGCGATTAGTGTTAGCTAGGTAACCTGAAGTAACAAAACATTGTTGAAAAGCCCCAAAGCGCACCACATCCAAAACAAGATCTGCACAGTTTGGTGGAGATGTGCTCCTGCCACAACCAAACCTTTGAAAATAACTGAAAAAAAGGCACAGGTGCGTTCAAGAAAGCGTCCTTTGTGATCACAGCCTCATTAACTTTCCCACACAAATTCTCTCAGCTAGTCCAGGGATTTCATATAAAGTGAAACAATACCATAAAACCCAGTCTGGCAAATATCTATAACAAATACAATACCATAAATACAAATACAATTCAGATACTTCAAACTGTAAGCCACTGCACTGTGCATGCACTTGTGAATGCCTTCAAGAACATACTTTTATCCATGTAGACTAATAAACTGATAGCACAAGGCTCACCATATTGGTCAAAGACCACAGACACGTCCTCAGGCAGCAGAAACACAATATCATCCACTGAGGTGGCGAGCTGCTGCCTCTGAACATCAGACAGAGACTTGCACTTCTTCTGAACGTAATTTACCATCTGCAACGACAACAGAGAAGATCAGAGAGGAGAGTATCAACAGGGGTAAGTCATTTTGTCATTTGAATACATTCCTCTATTGCATCTGTATGTATGTGTGTGTGTGTGTGTGTGTGTGTGTGTGTGTGTGATCAGGTACCTCATTTGACACTATCCCCCTTAGCTCCCCGAATCTGCCACTGGACATCATGTTGGAGATGTGGACCAAGGCCTGGGAAGACAGGAAGGACAAGGTGACTTTTATCGACCTGTACCGTACTGACTGAAGCCAGTGCTACAAGTCATGTCCCTGTTTCTATGAACACAGAGTGTCCACAGGTCCTGGTGGCTCAGTCGGTTCATACCATGTAGCTGTGACGTCCCGGGTTAGACTCTGGCCTGGGGCCTTTGTTGCATGTCACCCCCCTCTCTTCCCTGTCTCTCTAAACTTTGATCTATCTCATAAAGGAAAAAATACCAAAACATAATGTAATAAAAAATGTCTTAGTGTCTTTAATTGAGACATCTAAAGTCAAGGCCTTAAAGCCCTTTGAATTTTTTTTTTTTACATTTTGATCTAAAAACAGTTAAATATAACTACTACTATAAAAAATACTTTGTGAGATTTGTTAAAAATGTTGGGGGTATTTCAGTATCATCTTTTAAATAACTTCTTAAGACACACTTCAGACATGCTTTGAAGTATTTGTTTTCTCTTTTGCCCTCTTTTCATCTTGAATTTATTTACTCTTCTTTTCATATATTTCCCCTTGCTTTCTCTTTATGTTTGCCTCCTCGTGATCTGTTTTATACTATCCTTGTGTTTATATCTAGGCCTAAAGCACTGTGCTTAGATATGAGCTATATAAAGTTTATTGTACTAATTTTATTTTGTCAAGTTTTTGTATAGCCCTTAATAACAGTTAGTCTCAAAGGGCTTCAAAGCATAAATTAAATTATTGTTGTTGTTGTTGTTACTATTTTTTATATATCCTACTCTGTCCACCCCTGTCAGTAGTTTACCTGCTTCACTCCTTGGTCAAACTCCACGGAGGTGATGCCTATCTCAAAGTAAAGCTCTATGAGGTACATCATGACTTTACACCGGATCAATGTGATCGGGTCCGGGATACCGACCACCGATATGCCGGGGTGACCGCCAGAGCTGCCGGGCTCGTCGCCCCGCTCCGTGCTGAACAGTCTGTGTTTCTGACCGGCGAACACGACCCTCCGCCCCCGGAGCCCGCACAGCCCCCGGCCCGGTGCTGCCGGCTCTCCGGTAAAGGGACGTACAGGACACACATGATGCCGAACGGCCCACTGCCGGTGCGCGGCGGGCCGCCTAGAGTCTGGGCTCCTCTTCCCGGGACAGGCCCGGGACGTGCGGGTCGCGAGGCCGCCGAGCTCCCGGCACGCAGCGAGGCTCGTGATCCGCTGCATCACGGAGGACACGGCGCTACAGGCTGCAGGGTGAAGGTCTGCAGAGGGCCCGCGATGCAACAGCCTCCATTGAAGCTTCCTCTAGCAACCTTATGCAACTCACCCCATGCTGTACCCATAATCCTTGTGGTGTACACAGAGGAGTGCTGCCTTCAGGTGCTGTCGGAAATTTCACCTTTACAACTTGAGCGCGCATGAACGACCCAAACCAAGAGGGGGAAGTGGGGATTTTCTGTGGTGGCTGAGTTTCCAGGATGGGGCGTGGAGGCCGTGTCAACAGCTGATGTTAAAGTGCTGTAAGGCATTATGTGCAGCCATTACAGTGTTTGTTGTTATTACAGAGTAAGCCACGACAGAGTGATTTACGACCCCGACACAAAGCAGATTATTACATGGCTACTTACCAAAAACATTAATCATTTGACTCAAAATATTGATTCAATGATTTTATTACAACTTAAAGTAGCTTACAAGCTTTCTCCAAAACAAAGTCCAGCAGGAGGCTAACCAAGGAGTCTGTCATTTTGGCACCAGGTGTCGCTAGTTAATGAGTTATATGATTAAATGTGAAACAGCGCTTTGTTATTCAGACATAACAGACCTCAGGATGAGTTCACTGGCCAATACAGCTTGAGTATTCAACAAAGCCATGTAATAATGTATGTTATTGTTTGGCAGCCTATGTAAATACGTTTCTGTTTTCACTCTGTTTACCTTTTCCCTGTCATGCATCCTTAGGTTTTAATAAATTAATCAAACAATTACATGTCTGTTTTCACCTCTTCATTCTGCGACCGCTTCACAACATAGCTCTGTGACTCTTTATTATTAAATAAAACAGCAGCCCTCAAATAATTACTTTTGTCATGAGAGACAAGTCCTTTTAACGACTTTTAATGTCATAAGTGGAACCTTACGAGCAGCACCTGAAGGCAGCATATGGTCTTTACCGACAGGCTCCAGTAGAGGGAGCTAAATATCCATTTATCTGACTCCTGTCCACTGTACTGTGTCTGTTAGGCCTCCGGTGTGTGTGAGCTTGGTCAGTGTGTGTGTGTGTGTGTAAGAGACTCCACAGCGTTTTAATGACCCAGTCATACAGGTGTGACGCTTTCTGCTGCATCAGCAACAATCTATTTATTGCTTCTGTCTGTTGGCTGGAGTCACCTTTTATAGGGAGCTGTGCACGAGACTGTGGCCTCGTGGATAAAAAGGTGTGTGTGTGTGTGTGTGTGTGTGTGTGTAGGAGTGTGTGTTTGTATTTTACATAGAACATATAAGTTAATGTTACAAAGAGAGTAAAATAGAACCTCAGAAATCCATAAAGTGTGTAGCCTAGCCTACGTGTGTTTTCGTGTCTGTGCGCGTGCCTGTACACACCCGCACGCGCGCGCACACACAGCTCCAGTTGTTCCTACGGGCCAGCAGTTTCTCCCCGGGCTTTGTTTTCTGCGCAGGTGCCCAAAATGATTGTGTGAAAATGTGAAATTTGATCAGCAGACCAAAACATCATTAAGTCCCCGCTGTTCTCGGTGATTACAGGTCAGGAGCATTTCCGCTTCGCTTTGCCTCTGTTTCCGCGCGCGGGGCTCTGATGTGTCGAGCTGGAGGAACAGACACCTGCGCGCGGCCCCGCCCCGCCCCGTAAACTTCTCCAACTAATTTTATTTATCAATAATTAGCACGGCACTTGGTTATTGAAATTGCGCTCAGACACGGAAACCTTTCCGGGATGTATCATAGTAATTATCTGTGTCAGTTGAGAATGCTTTTTACATCTGCGAGTTGAATGGTGCAGAATATTAAAAAACTCTGATTCCACACTGGATGGATTAATTGGTTGTGGATATGAAGCAGCAGCAGCAGCAGCCTGTTGTGATACTGAGCTGAGGAATAACATTTTAGAGAGGACAGGCCCGCTCTGCTGCAGGAATCAATACTTTATCAGGGAAAGAAAGAAAGAAAGAAAAAAGAAAGAAAGAAAATGCATATATGAAAAAGAAAAGAAGATAGACAAAAATAAATTAAGAAAGGAAGGAAGGAAGTAAAGAAGGAAGGAAGGAAGAAGGAAGGAAGGAAGGAAGGAAGGAAGGAAGGAAGGAAGGAAGGAAGGAAGGAAGGAAAACACTTAAAAAAAAAAGCCACATGTGAGTTCAAAGCTCATGTGCTTTTTGGACACATGTTGGTTTTCATAGGTCAACGTGAAATTTCCCATTTCCCATGTGAAAATGGCATTTACACCTGTGAATTGTCTCTTTGCATGGGAAATTAAGTTTTCACATGTGATACAAATATTGTCAGATGTAACGTCAGGTGGAAACCTGAAAAAAATGGAAAAGAAAAACACTTTTCACCTGTCAATTTAAATTTTCACATGTGGAAAAAAATGCGGAAAAATAAATGTTCACATATCAAAAAAAAAAAATTCACATCTGGGTTTTCACATGTGACTTTTTGGTTAGGGAAGAGGCAGACAGAAAGAAAGAAAGAAAGAAAGAAAGAAAGAAAGAAAGAAAGAAAGAAAGAAAGAAAAAGAAAATAAATGAAGATGGGAAGGAAGAGAGACAGAAAGACAGCTATGAACTAACAGAGTTTGGTCCGGTCTGAAGCAGGTTTGTGTCACACAGGCTGATAAAGGAGTTTGAACTGAGAACCAAACAGAAATACTGCAGATATCAAATACCAGCCTGCCTTAAAAAAAAAGAACAACTGAAACCCAGCCTGTTGAAATGAGGCCGTCTCCTCCCAGTGTTCTGCCTATACTCTGTGAAACCTATACTGGAACTGGAACTGCAATCTTACATTGATTAGCTGTTTAAAAGACTTCTAAATGGTTCTAGACATCCAGGCTAAAATGAGGCTATATAAGGTTTAGAAGTGAAAGTTAGTAGATGTCTTCGACTGCGTCTTCTTGGGTAAATGACAAAGATAAAGCATTGTTTTGTACATATGGACTTCTCTGGTGCATATTTTTGATATTATGCATTGTTTAATTCATGCATTTTTTATGTAATAGTGCTGCCTTTATATTTACTGCCTTTAAATCTGGGTGTTGAAATGACATCCAGCTCAGTGGCTTCATCTCTGTTTGGGGTCACAGGGATATATGTTTTAGGGAACTTCTCACCTGTAATGTCAACAATCCAGGATTTGAGGGTTATCCTGCTGCTGCTGCTGCTGCTGCTCACTGTAAATCATCCTGGATTAGAGTGTCAGTTAAATGCCTTAAATGTAAATGTAATTATTTGTCATGGCAGCAGTGTGCAGGCTTCACTGCCGCCTGCTCAGCAGCCGGAGCCTCTGCCACTGTAAGGCAGTGTTGCCCACAGCTGAGCTCCTGCTGCTGTGTCCTGCTGAGCCTGCACACACTGAGGCAGAGGTTACACATGGAGCACAGTCTATTAAGAATTAGTGGGATAACTCCACCAGTAATACACGATAATCAATAATTCCTGATGTTGAAGGGAATAATAGCGTCGAAGAATTTTGCAAAGCAGGAGTTCAGCAGGAGTTGGAGCGGCTTAGATGTCCCAAAATGAATATATGACACTGGTGTTCATGTAGAAATATCAGGTGAAACTTATTATATGTTGGTGTATGTTACAAAAAAAAAAAAAGAAATATAAACGTGATATATGTATTTTGCATCCGTCCCCACAACACGTTTGTCCAGATTCTTGACTTCACGCTTCTTAAAAAATTAATTGAAAAGAGCAGATTTGAAAGTTTAGTTTGTGAGCCTGTCTTGGTGATGGGTGTTATGAAGTAGCTTGGCAACATACGTCAACTTTCCTCTGGAAGGGATAGCATGTTAAATCTGAAAATATGTGTTATTTTTGTTTATTTGCATTTAATCTGGGCTACAGGTATTGGATTTTGTGTGTGCTGGCAAGGAGCCACACACAATACCAGGCACAGGTGTTGACCAGGAAAAAAAAAAACAGAAAGAAAGGCAGAAAGTGATTTGAATTATCATTGTGGAATGCATTTGGCATCTCTGCAGTGGAAACAGCATTAAGTGGAACCGCAAACTTTTATGTAAAATTGACGCATGGATATTCCAAAATATATGTTTCTCAATTTCTGTTCTTTTTTTTTTTTCTACTTAAGCTTTGAAAAACTCTCAGTTTCAGAAAGCGGAGCTTGTTGATCAAGAGTACAGATATCTTTGACTTGAGCGTGGGGTAATGAGAGAAATTAGCGCAAATGCTCTAAGTAATAGTTCCTGATTTTTCACTCACAAATTATTTTTCAACTTGTTTTTGTATCTATGCATAAATTAAAAAATCTGCTGAAATTTATTATTCATCTGAGATGTGATTAATATGCAAAATTATGCAAATTAAGATGCAATTAGGCTCCAATTCTCTAGTGGAATTTTCCATTATAATTTAATACAAAGTAACAGAGTAATTGGTGTCACGTGTAATTACGGTTACTCAAGTGCACTTTCAGGCATGCAAATGATTCGCTATATGTTGGTTATCCTATGCAAATGTACCATGTGGTGTTTTAACAAGTTGAGAAAAACACAATGGGTGCGTGCTTCCCCAGCGGGGTTGAGGAAAGGTAAAGAGTGTATTCTTTAAATGAGAAGAAGTGCTGGAGCTGGAAAACTTTCTGAGTGTCTTCTGCTCATCACCGCTTCCACTTATTCATTTAGACCGGGACACGTTTGATGCGTTGAATTTGAGATGAATTTAGGGGGGAGAAAGGTGTCATTAGGGAATCCATTAATGAGAGAAAACTGTTTTCTGATGTTTTCTGATGGGAGTTTGGATTTGAATTCAGAAAAGAAGACACTTTCCATCGTTGCTTTTTACACTAAACTGTTGCTTGTCTTCACACTTCACATCACACAGTTCATATGAGATTAATTATTAGACCCCACACACGCACACACACACACACACACACACACACACACACACACCCCTCCTTGCTCCAGTCAGAAGCTCTTGTGTCTTCATTATAATTGCGCCCTATTTGATCAATGACAGTACAAATGTCACAAGCAATCACAAAACATTATGCACGGGGACAATTACACGCCGCGCGCGCGGGGTGACAAACTTTACGGTGCCAGTCGGCGGCTGAGTGGGGAGAGAGAGAAGAGGAGCGATTATGTAATTGATATGTATTTAGATAGCATGAAAGTCCTGTAATGCTTCTAGGGAAACGTCTCTCTCTCTATCTCTCTCTCTCTCTCTCTCTCTCTCTTTCTCTCTCAGAGCAATTCCTTCTTGGGAGGCAAATTGATTTTAAATTGTTACATGGCTGGTTACATGTCCTGACATCTTGCTTTGCTCTCTCTCTCTCTCTCTCTCTCTCTCTCTCTGTGACACACACACACACACACACACACACACACACACAGTCTCTGGTGCTCACAAATAAAAACACGCATCCTCGCGCACAGATACATATGCACACACTCATTCTTACACACACACACCCTCTGCTATCTGTCTTGTTCATGATCAACGCTCTGAACAAAGACATCCTCCCTCCTCACCCCCCCCTCCACCCCCCCCACCCCTCCAACCCCCCCCCCCCCCCCCCCCCACCCATCCGCTCTCTCCGCCTCCACTCTGTGTGCCTGCCTGCTTGCACAACTCTCTCAAAGAACATAATCCCTCAACAAAATGGCAACACAAAGGAAACTTGAGCTCAATCCTATAAACGCACGGACACAGCAGACAATGCCTCCTCCCACCCGTTTCCCCCTATCCCCGTCCCCCTGCCTCCCCACCAGCCACAAATGCCCTGTGGCACAGATCAGGCTTTATCAACCCTCCTCCTCCTCCTCCTCCTCCTCCCCCTCCCTTTACCTCCATCCATCCATCCATCCATCCAGCCATCCAGCCCTCCCTGCTTTCCTCCCACCCCATACTGGCTGATTAGCACCTCCTCCCCCTCTCCTCCACCCCCCCCCCACCCCTCTCTCACCGGTGTCTCCCATACCTCCACACGGACCGTTTTCAGGGATCGGCTGGAGGATGGAAGATGCAAGCGGCAACATTTTTTTTGCGGGGGGTCTCGCTCCTGCAAAATAGTTCAGTTCTTTTCCTTCTTTAATTCAAATGCCGGTGAACTGTGCTGTCTACTACTGTGTCATTACACTAAACTTTTATTTATATAGCACTTTTTTTTTTTTTAAAACGACTCTTCCAAAGCGCTTTCCAAAACAGTTAAGAAAAAAAAATGCAATGAGTGAGTACATAGAACAGAAGACAAGAATAGATTAAAAATGAAAGAAAAAATGAAATTATGTTTGCAGAGGTGATGCAAACGCTTGCCGGGAAGTTCAAGTACAATCTCAGTTTGTACAAAGTTGTGGCCACAATGTGAAGTCACTGTGAAACTGCTGATCTCAAGTCAAGTCAAACACAATTTTTGTCATAACATAAGTGTGCGGTATATAGAGGAATGAAATGGTGTTCCTTCAGGGCCACAGTGCAACAGGACAATACAATACACAAGACTACAGTACACCACACAACATTTAAACTACATTTAGTGCAGTTAAACATGACAGTGTAAACACAATAGAATAAA